>NW_024426008.1:26960463-27164761 GCF_017311325.1 Ursus maritimus | reverse complement strand
TGTGTGTGTGTGTGTGTGTGTGTGTGTGTGTGTGTGTGTGTAGACACTGAGGTTTTGAAACCAGGACTAGTAATGAAATCATCAGTGGAAACACTGTCAGCTTTACTCACATGAAAGTCTAGGTCTTCTGTGTAGGGAACAGATAGTAAAGTAAAACACAAGTAACAGAGAAGAAAGTATTTGTAACATATTCAAAAGATGAAAGATGATAGAAAAAAACACCCCCATAAGTCAATAGTAAAAGGTAAAATAATTCATTCAAAAGATAGACAAAGGATAAAAAGAGGATGTTTGCAGAAAACGGTAAATGACAAATATGAAAAGATACTCAACCTCATTTCTGATCATAAGATGCAAATGAGAACCACAGTATATGCATTATTTGCTTATTGGAACGGGAAATTTTTAAAAATTTGATTATATTCAAGGGTTTGCAAGTATGTGGGGAAGGAGGTTTTGATACACTTTTTTGTAAACTCTTAGAAGCATGTTATAAACTGTGCTGCCCTTGACCATGCCAGTCTCACGTGCTAGCACCTTCAACAGAGGAGGAGCCTAAACAAATTATGGGCACAGAGTGATGCATATTTGGAAGATGAAGCTGTATTCTAAGGGACTTGACTACATCAGAGAGTGGAGTTCACTGACCCATATTGTGAGATAAAATGCCTTGCGATATTGTCAATATAGAATGGTTCCATGTATGTAAACACTCCCCCAAATGTCTTTGGTTCATGTCAATACGTGTGAGGATGTGGAAAGCGTGTGGAGGAATGCCCGTGGATGCAGGTGGCCACCACTGGCGTGGAGATGGTGGTGAGCCTCTGTACTTCTGGGGTGTTTGAGTCTTATCATGAGAGTCTGATAACGTGTTACATGTAAGATTTTAAAAAAGAAAAATGCTATAAGCTATAAAATGTTCATGGGAATGAAAAATGACCAAGTAGAGGAATGGGTGTAAGTGATAATTATGAAAGTGTGTAGTGCATGGAAAATGCTTATGATGTGGCATCCAAAAGAAATCAAAATTACAGATACACCGTGATGGTTAAAAGGGAGACGTAAGTTTCCTTGGGGATGAAAACTGGAAGGAAATACTTTGAGATCATGGCTGACTTTTTAAATCTGTTTCCTAAACTTTTATGTATTTCCCGTCTTCCCACACCTTGTTTCTTCTTGCGGGGGCAGAAGTGTGCTGGTAAACATTGAATAGGTGAGATGATGGTGATGATGGTGATGATGGTGATGATGGTGACAGTGGTGTTGGTGGTGATGGTGATAATGGTGGTTATGGTGATGATGGTGGTAATGATAAGAGGGATGGTGGTGATGGTGGTAATGATAAGAGGGATGGTGGTGATGATAGTGATAATAGTGGTGGTGATGGTAATGATGGTGGTGGTGGTGATGATGGTGGTGGTGATGACAGTGATGATAGGGACAGTGGTGATGGTGATGGTAATGGTGATGATAGAAATGGTGATGATGACAATGATAGTGATGAGGTGATGATGGTGATGATGATAGTGGTGATGATGGTAGTGATGACAGGTAGTGATGGGGACAGTGGTGATGACGGTGATGATGGTGATGATGATAGTGGTGGTGATGACGGTGGTGAGGACAGTGATGATAGTCATGGTGATAATGATGGTGACAATGGTGATGACAGTGATGACGATGGTGATGGTGATTTTGAGCTCATATCCAGACAACAGGCTCGGAACTAGCTATTTTTGAGAAGGAAAGGATTTTCCAAATTAACTGAACATATCAAGATAAACTTGATGGAATAAATAATAAAGTTCTCTGTAGAGGGGTTTCCAACTAGGAAAAATAAGAAACAGAAAAGACCCTGTCCTCTCCCGGTGCACTGTGGGAAAAAATGCAGATGAATGAGCCAGCAAAAGTGGGGCTTCAACTACAAAAAGTCTGAAGCAAATGTGGCACAGTTTATGAAATCTGGATAGTAAGTACATGCGTGTCCACTGTAGTTCAGTGGGCTGGAAATGCTCCATAATTTAAGAGACGGATGATATAAAAATAAGTTCTCGGCAAAGTCACCATATTTATGCAATACATTCATGGGTGCCATATCTGATATTTAAAATACTGAAGATCTCATTATCACTATGCTGTCAAAACAATCCTGCTGCAGCGAGGTGAAGAAGAGCTGATGAGCAGCCAGGTAAACTGACGGCAGGTCTAATCGACAGCTCGATTACTGATAAAAGAATTTTGAACCTGAATTTTATAGTGCCCAAAGTTCAAATCACAGTTTGCATGGATGGCAAGTGACAGGGAGGTGAGTGTAGGGTTTTGAGCTCAGTGGCCAGGGCTGGATGTTCTTTCCCACAGCAAAGGGAAGTCGTGGGTACTTTGGTGGGTCCATGGACCCAACTCCTGAGGCAAGACCTCTTTGAGGAGATGGCTGGTCTGTAGTCAGAGCAAACAGCTGGAGTCTACAGAACGTTGCGGAGCAAAGGCAATCTGGAAACCTCCCCTCCAGGAATCTGCACATGCACTCTCTTGGTAATTTGTGTGCAGTTGAAAAGAAAGCATACATATTAACTATTCAGTTGCCATAGTCATAACAGAGTGGGTACACATGAAGAAGTAAAGGTGTGTGTGTGTGTGTGTGTGTGTGTGTGTGTGTGTGTGTGCACCTTGGCAATTCATTCTTTCCCACCCCTTCCACTTCTCAATACCCTGCCCACTAGTTTCAACCTAAAATCTCCAGTGAATAAACCCAGTTTGGGTGACTGTTGAGAGGTGCAGACCACGAAACTGACTTTTCTATCATGGGTCTGGCGATCGTTCAAAACGGCTCACCAGGAGAATGGATTTTTTCTTTTTCTATAGTTTCCATTTGAGGTTGAAGTGAACATGAATATTTGGATTGGATTTGATGTAGGTGTGAGCAATTTGGGTAAAAAGAGAGTCAAGAATTTACTTCTGTGACAAGGAGAAAAGAAAAGTCACTCATGTATGGGGGCCGGGAGTCTCTGTTACCACCAGCACCGTGCAGGTGGGACATAGGCAGGTGGGCAAGAGGAATGGCAAGACAGGAATGATTCTTGGGTCAGATTCCTGGCCTGACTATTATATAAAATTTTCCAGTGGAATCCAGGAAATGTGTGAGTAGGAAAATTGAAAAAAAAAAATAGAAAGCAAAATAAAGAATGCAACCCCAAACAAAAGCAAAAATGTTGAAGAGTCAGGGTTTGAGGGGGAGAAACAGGAACCTGGGTAAGCTGGACTGGGGTGAATTTGGGGGGCTCAAGGAGGAAGCACTAAAACTTTGGGAAACCCAGGTGTAAGAGAGACATTCCAAATGAAAGAGATGGGGAAAGGTTTAGGAAGTTTTTTGTGCATGGTAACTATACCCTGTTTATGGGATTCTCAATAGGACACAACGAAATGTTGAGCCCATTATTCTAGGGACTGAATTCGCTGTTTCAACGCAAGCCTATGCCAAGGTGGGCCATGGAATGCAGTTTCCTTTGAACCGTCAGTGCTCACTGAGCACTGTATACACAGCAGGAGGAACGGGGTACCCCGTCGACACCGGCTGCAGCAGCCCGTTAGTGGCCATCCCCGAGTCCTGCCTCTCCCTCAATCCTCCCATTGGGGTCGCCCCTCAAGCACGCCTAGGCTCCTTTGACCTGCCTGTGTTTCTGGGCCCCTCTGTTCTCACTGTGACTCTCCAGGAGCTGGTCCACATCAACCCCTGCCCGGGCTAGCTCTCTGCTGCTCCCCGTCAGGTCCCCGTGGACGCAGACGCAGGGACAAGTCTTCCTGGAGCGTCTCTCTGTGCCTTTTATCCATGCTCCCCATGAGCCCCTCTAGCACCCGGCTCTGTGGAATATGAGCACCCATGGCGTTGGTTACCGTGGTGGTCCCTCCTGAGGGCCATGCACGGCCCCCCACCCACCCTCATCCTGAAGCTCTCATCGCTGGATTCCTTGCGTCTGATGCGTCTCCCACATAAGCTCTCTGCCTCTCCTACTAGTCCCCAAACACACAGAACATTCTTCTTCATGGTGACGTATTCACACCCTTCCTTTCTCCCTTTCCCCCAGTTTTTCCGGGGCTGTCCTCAAGTCCACCCAACCCCAGCCTTCTCCAGAGACTCCTGTTGCCTCTGGTCGGGAAACATTCCCTCTTGGAGACATCTGCCTTTAACGTAAACCCCTATAGACATCTCTCCCTTCCGTGTGTCTCTTCTTTCCCACCTGAGATGCTCATTCACAGCCCTGCTCCCCATCTCATCTCCGGCGTCTACTGCAGGATCGATCACAGAGCTGTGCTCTCACAAGGCTCTGGTTCCCCAGGGAGCCACTCCCGGGCTCCGTATCCTCCGCCAGCTCTCTGCCAAGCTTTCATGTTGGATGCGTGTCTCCATCTTACCCAAAGTACTGTATAGAGAGTTGTACAGAGTTCACTTCCAGTATAACTGCCACCTCTCAGTCTCTTCTGAGTAGAAATTCTGGAGCTAAATAGCAGGTGCTTATCGGCCCCCCAAGTTCTACCCTGACCGCATCATCCGTCCACGCACCGGTGCACGGGTCAAGTGCGTAGGAAGGCCTCAGCACTACAGCGCACGCGGTGAGCAGAGTCAGCCTGTGAGATGTGCCTGTTGTTGGGCGTATAGTTTGGCGGGTGAGGCAGAGACAGCACGCAGGACGTGCAGTGCCCATGGCCGGGAGCGCAGGGCTCAGGCATCCCTGCATGCGGGTGGTCAGGAAGACGCTTGGGCAGAGGCAACAGCTACGCTGAGTCCCTGAGCACGAGGAGGAGGTTTCCAGACAGAGGTTGGGTGCACACAGGCTGTTCCAGGCGGGAGCAGCACGTGCTACACCCAGGGGGCGTGTTTGGGGACAGTCTGTAAATCCACGCACTGTGGCCTCTGGTGTGGTGTCCTTGGAGCTTGCAAGCCTGTGTCAGAGGCGCGTCCCCAAGCAAGGATTTGAAAGCAAGTAGTTCATTCCAGGAAGCTTGGGGGTGGCGGGGGGCAGAAGTGAAGCAAGGACAGAAGTGTTGTTCTGGGCAAATGCAGCAGGGGCCCATTCAGGGTTGTGCAGACAAAGCCTGGGGACTGTCCCCCAAGGGGCAGGTGTGCTGCTCCCGACGCTGTCTCCCCATAACTTCCGGTTCCCGGCTCGTGGGCCGAGCGTGCTCCTGCAGCACGGATCGCGCCGGCAGGGAGCCGCAGAACCGGGATCACGTAGGAAGCTGCTCCGGGCCATCTGTGGGAGGGGACAAGGGGAGGGATGGGCTCTGCTCCTGCCTCCTGCAGCCGGTTCCCGTGTCCACCCCCCCTCGCTCACACCCCATCTAGTGCTTATCACCAACTGTTAATGATGTTTTCTTTATCATTATTCATCTCGCTCATTGTGAAAGCCCAACGCCCACACAGAACCTGGTAGAATTCCATGCGGCACAGATGCGGGCAGCTGCTCGCCATGCTGCTGACTCCCTGAGACCCGCCAGGGCATGCCCTGTCCGTGCCCCGGGCATGCCTTTCCAGGGCAGCCCACGGTTGCCTGGCCATACATGGCTTCCAGAAATCTCTGCTTTCATGTTCTTACCTCTCCCGGAGTGGCCAGGGAGGTCTGTTGCATGGATCTTGGGACCCCGGCCCCAGGTGATTCCAGAACCCCTTCAGCAACCACACCTGGGCTTGCTGTCTGTACCTGCCTGTGACAGCTGGTGCACACCCTGGACCCACCCGAAGTCTTAGCCCAGGGAAACCCTTCCAACTGAAGTCAAGATCCTTCTTTGGCTCTTTGGGTCCCGTAAGCACATCCGCGGTGGTAGCGGACCCATTGTGGTTGTTGTCGAGTATTGCTGAACAAGGGAGTTGCAAACCCTTCCAAAAAGTGGGATGCAGGTCTGCTGTAAGTCAGGAAGAGAGAGGCCAACTACAGTTCCCCAGAAAATGCACTTGTTTTCTATCTTGATATGTACATTTCACTAAATGACTATGGAGAAGGCTATCATACTGCTCCCCAAGCAAACAGAGGCAAGCTTGTGGGGGCCATTCTGCGGGGCTCTGGGAAGGGGACGAAAGATCTCAGTCAGCTGCCAACATGGACACATGCTGATGCTTTGTTGCTCCCGCAGGGTGGGGGATAGATCGAGAGCAAAATCCCCCTACCTGCCTTCGACACACCTGCCCCTGATGCACACCTGCCCCTGACGCACACCTGCCCCTGACGCACACCTGCCCCTGACACACATGCCCCTGACACACCTGCCCCTGACACACCTGCCCCTGACGCACACCTGCCCCTGACCCACACCTGCCCCTGACGCACACCTGCCCCTGACACACACCTGCCCCTGACGCACACCTGCCCCTGACGCACACCTGCCCCTGACGCACACATGCCCCTGATGCACACACGCCCCTGATGCACACCTGCCCCTGATGCACACCTGCCCCTGACGCACACCTGCCCCTGACCCACACCCGCCCCTGATGCACACACGCCCCTGACGCACACCTGCCCCTGACGCACACCTGCCCCTGACACACACCTGCCCCTGACGCACACATGCCCCTGATGCACACACGCCCCTGATGCACACCTGCCCCTGATGCACACCTGCCCCTGACGCACACCTGCCCCTGACGCACACATGCCCCTGATGCACACACGCCCCTGATGCACACCTGCCCCTGATGCACACCTGCCCCTGACGCACACCTGCCCCTGACGCACACATGCCCCTGATGCACACACGCCCCTGATGCACACCTGCCCCTGATGCACACCTGCCCCTGACGCACACCTGCCCCTGACGCACACATGCCCCTGATGCACACACGCCCCTGATGCACACCTGCCCCTGATGCACACCTGCCCCTGACGCACACCTGCCCCTGACGCACACATGCCCCTGATGCACACACGCCCCTGATGCACACCTGCCCCTGATGCACACCTGCCCCTGACGCACACCTGCCCCTGACGCACACATGCCCCTGATGCACACACGCCCCTGATGCACACCTGCCCCTGATGCACACCTGCCCCTGACGCACACCTGCCCCTGACGCACACATGCCCCTGATGCACACACGCCCCTGATGCACACCTGCCCCTGATGCACACCTGCCCCTGACGCACACCTGCCCCTGACGCACACATGCCCCTGATGCACACACGCCCCTGATGCACACCTGCCCCTGATGCACACCTGCCCCTGACGCACACCTGCCCCTGACGCACACATGCCCCTGATGCACACACGCCCCTGATGCACACCTGCCCCTGATGCACACCTGCCCCTGACGCACACCTGCCCCTGACGCACACATGCCCCTGATGCACACACGCCCCTGATGCACACCTGCCCCTGATGCACACCTGCCCCTGACGCACACCTGCCCCTGACGCACACATGCCCCTGATGCACACACGCCCCTGATGCACACCTGCCCCTGATGCACACCTGCCCCTGACGCACACCTGCCCCTGACGCACACATGCCCCTGATGCACACACGCCCCTGATGCACACCTGCCCCTGATGCACACCTGCCCCTGACGCACACCTGCCCCTGACGCACACACGCCCCTGATGCACACACGCCCCTGATGCACACCTGCCCCTGACGCACACCTGCCCCTGACACACACCTGCCCCTGACGCACACATGCCCCTGATGCACACATGCCCCTGACGCACACCTGCCCCTGACGCACGCCTGCCCCTGTCACACGCCTGCCCTCGACACACACCTGCCCCTGACACACACCTGCCCCTGACGCACACCTGCCCCTGACGCACACCTGCCCCTGACGCACACCTGCCCCTGACGCAAACCTGCCCCTGACACACACATGCCCTCGACACATACCTGCCCCTGACACACACCTGCCCCTAACACATACATGCCCTCGACACACACCTGCCCCTGAAACACCTGCCCCTGACACGCTAACTTCCAGTGTGACTGACAGTGGTCCTTGTATTTGCACAGAGGTCAGCATCGCATCTGATGGCAAATGAAGGGAAATCGGAGCCTTTGAATCCGCCTGTCTCTAGGGGAAATCAGCCCCCAGGCCTGGAACGTCCCTATTAGCATAAAGTGGGGAGCCGCCCAGGGAGTGGGGACCCAGTGACGTGATTCAGACCCAGCTCTCCTCCCGGATCTGGTAGCAGATCAAGAAAATGGACCATTTCGGCCTGTTTGGATATGATGTAAAAGCCAGCATAGACCTCTGAAGAAACCTTGGTGTCCCTATTGCTTGCATTCTGTTATTCTATCCCCTTTTAGATGAACTGATGTCATTTGTATAAAAATATCACAGTTGAAAATAAACATTTCCCTGCCGTGAGCATTGTGTTTCCTGGGGACCGATTTCCTGGCAGAGAATAAAAGGGCCTATTCTTTCTATTGATCTGAGGCCTAGTGGGGAGATGGAGAGAACTAAGTACTGGCCGAAGACGGGCTTTCTCAACCTCAGCCCCCCTGATATTTTGGACCAAATAATTATCATGGAGAGCTGCCCTGGGCCCTGTAGGATGTCAAGCGGCATCCCTGACCTCTGCCTGCTAGACGCCAGCCATATGGCCAGGTCAGGACGTCAGAAATGCCTCTGGGTGGTGAAGTCTCCCCAGGTAAGAACCATTCACATAATATCACCCTGCAAACGGTTTGCATCCACTGTAATTTGACAACCCAGAGAAGCAATGGCCATAATCCAATAATACATCCACGGCTGTATTTCTCATTATTCATCTTGCTTATAGGTGTTCTTGAGAATTCGTATTTTTTAGGGGCAAGGATAGTACGCTTCCCTGGCATACCCTACTGACTTGGTGTTTGCATTTCAAACAAAACAGCAATGAATGAAATTTCCAAATAGGAGGGAAGGTCTGTAAGTCTCTTCATAAAATGATATTTCAGGGCTTTTTGAAGGCTCTAGGAGCCGGGTGCTCTCCTGCCTGCTGGGGAGGCTCCCATGTCCACTCCTGCTGTGATAGCTTTTCAAGGAGCGTGTCCTGGGAAGCGTCCCCCGGCAACCGGGCTCCGTGGGGGTGAGATCACTGTTTGGCTGGAGGATCGTTTTCATATTACAGTTTTAAAGACATAGGTTTTTTTTTTTTTTTTCCATACAGTCATGTCCATGAATAGTTAGTAAAGAAATAGCGATAAACAAAAATATTTCCTTCATTTCCTCCTAGTTCTGGTTCTTGATTTAGTTCATTTTGGGTTTGCAGAAACAGTAGATCCCATAGGGAAACTTGCCCCTCCTGACTTGTTCAATGTACGTGTTCTGAGATGCATCTGACTGACGGCACGGACAGACACAAGGATGACGGAGAGCCATGGGCTCCTGCACCGTGTGGGCTCCTGCGCCATGTGGGCTGCAGCTAAGTCCTCCACTCCCGTCTGTAAGATGGGGCAATGTTGTCTTCTCCCAGGGCTTCAGCTGGGACTCAGTGGAGGCCAGCCTCAGGAGATCACCTCTGACCTTGACCCGTCCCCACTTTTTTGTGGTAAAAACCACATAATGTAAATCTACTGTCTCAACCATTGCTGAGTGGACAGTGAGCTCACTCATTCTGCATGGCTGGATCTCTAGCCCCTGCAAGGGCTCCCCCGACCCCATCCCTCAGTCCCAGGCAGCGGCCATGCTGCTGTCTCTGTGAATTGGACTATTCTGGGTCCCTCGTGCAAGTTCAACTGTATTTGCCATTTTGCCACTGGCTTATTTCACTCGGCACCATGACCTCGGGGTTCACCCATGTGGCAGGGGTCAGCGTTTCCCTCCTTTAAGGCCGAACGATAGTCCACTGTGTGCACACAGTTCATTTTCTTCATCCCCTCACCCACGACAGACGCTTCAGCTTTTCCTGCATCTTGTCTGCCGTGAATGATGCCACAGTGAACATGGGGGTGCAGATATGTCCTCAAGGTCCCGGTTTCAATGCCTTGGATAAATACCCAGTTTTGTCCTACTTTTTGACTTCATAGTCCCATGATCATAATTTTATGATAGAAATGAGAGACTCTAACTAATCCTTTGCTTTTTTAAAGCCCTGCCTGGTCTGAGAGTGGCCCACGGTCAGGGACTATCTTACTCGTCTCTGTGTCCCCAGCACCTAACTGGCACTCGGTACAGCACGCTGCATGCCTGGCAAGTTGGGCCAACTAATTACTCAGTTGTCAAATGTAAATGGCGTCTTGCCCGCGGAGGCCCTCAGTAAATACGATGTCTCCTTCTACAGGTAGGACCACAGAGATAGGGTTCTAACGGATGCAATGCGGTAAACCTCGCTTAATAATGTGTTCTCTGCTACATTTGGGCTACAGACAACCTCTCCTGTCTGAATATGGGGTTTTGAAACAGCAATACGTATTCTGACCATTTCTGTTAGGATATGTGACAGCTGCCTTGTTGGTAAGCATATCAGTAGGATAGTAAACAAGGGAACCAGTTCAACACCAGTATTTACAGGAAGACAGACCCCTGGCTGACCCGGTATGCCTCACCAACGCAGGAGGGAATTTGTGGCCACACCTTTGGCCAGAGCACAGTGCTGGGCCCCACACAGAGCCTCCCGGCCGTGAAGTCAGGGAAGGTCTGTGTCTGCACACTGATGCCCTCGTGCACCCACGTATTCTAAGAGCTTTCATCCAGCACCACCCACATGTTTTTTCCCAGCCTCGGTGCCTTTGTAAAATTAACTATCAGTGGGCTGTGAGCCAAGCAGATGGCTTCCAGAAAGGAGTCGGCACAGTCACGACCCGGTCCAGTCTCTGCGGAAAGGTGGGCATCACTTGCACACTCTGTTCTGCTCCGCCCCATTTCCTTTGGTTCTGGCATGTAATGTGGCACTGCTCGGGACGCCGCCTGATGCCCTGCCACCCTGGGATTGACTTCCAATGTTTTCGCTTGTCTTGAATTACTGTGGCTTCTAGCATGCAATTTCAAGACAGCAGCGCTGGTCTCTGCCTGAACTGAAACAGGCATAGACGAGGGACCCTTTCCACATTACAGCCCGAAACCAGAGAACCTGCTGGCTTTGTGGCTCTCCTTGCTGCCGGCATGAGGTCAGCACGCAAGTTTGCTGAGGGCACTTGAAGCGGGACTGATGCTGACGACTTCTGGGGCAAAGATGGTATTATTACGATGAAAGCCCTTTACAAAGTGGCTGGTCTCATCTGACACTCACAGTGTCCTCAGAGGTGCCCCTGAGGCCTCAGAGTTCAGTGACCACCCCGCACTCTTCCCGAACCGCCGGCGTGCAGTTTGGCTACCTGTCCCGAGGTCACCCACTGTGCGGGCAGCCTGCATGTATGTGCTGAGAGCAAGGACTTCAGATCCCAGCAGACGCGTGTCCGAAGCCCTGGGTAACTGCTCATTAGCTCCTGACTCTGACACTTTCTGAGTCTCCGCTTCAGTCTCTTTACAAGGATGGAATTGTAACAGTGAACCTGCAGGGTTGTTTGGAGTTGGACACAAAGTAGAGTGCATTAGATGCCTGCCCGCACTGGGGACTTAACAGTGCCGCCTCCCCAGCCCCACCCTGGCCCCGGTCCTGCCGACCCCGTTTCCCGTACATCGCAGGACGGCCACAGGAGAACCCCTGCCCACGTCAGCACTGGCTCGAGACCCCTGAGCTATGGGCAATTGAATCAGCATGGACAAACACTGAGAGATTTTCCTTTTCTGACTCCTTATTTCCATAGCATGTGCAGGAAAACATACGCTCTGGTCCTCACAGACCCTAGCTGAGCTTTGGCTGCAAACGGAAAGTAAGGAGATGCGGTGATCCTGGGCCATGCAGCACAGCACAATTCTCTAACACGGCAACAGAGCGCTGCCTGGAATAGCGCTCTCCGGGCTTGCGGCAAAGGAGATGGACACGTCCGTCTCCTCTGTGCATGCTCAGTCCTGCCCAGGTCAGCCTCCCTGTTTTCAGTTGGTTCTCATGCAACTGATCTGAGCAGAGATCTGTGCTCAGGATGTGCAGTGGGGAGTGCTCTCGGGATGGGCATATGCGGGAGTGCAGGCGGCAGGACTGGACAGGGCACGAAGGGGGCGGCCATGCACTGGTAGCAGGGCCTCAGTGGACCCACACTGAGCTCTGCAGCTGGCCTGGCTCGGTCATCCCACAGTGACCTGGCCTTGCTGAGCTCTGCTCCTGAGAGGGGGTGCATCTCAGCCAGGTGGGTTCTCAGTGCTGAGGGAAATTCTGAGGAGGGATGGAGCTGGAGCCTCCAGCAGCCCTCCTCCTGGCAGCTGGGGCTGCGGGTGCCTCAGTCTTTGAAGGGGACCTGGGAGTGCAATGTGGCATCTTCCCAGGCTTTGCTTCTGCCTGAGCAAGCCCCACCTGCCTGCAGGCAGCCCACGTGGGAGAGTGAGTCCGTGCGTAGAGGCTGGAGACTCACAACTTAGTCCCGGGGTCTCCCCTGCTCATAGCATAGACACCCTAGGCCTTCGGATGTGGCTTAGTGACACACGTTCCAGCCACTCCTGTGGGCAGGATGTTCACTCCCGTCTCTGTGCACAGGGCCATACTTGAATACCTACTGCTTTCGCAGACGCACAAGGGTTTGTCCGCTCCGGCCAGGTGAGTCCTGTGGAATGTTTTGTAAGAAATCTAACCATTTTTAAGCTTAGAGTCTGGTCTTTGTTGATAAGAACACATAACACAGTGGTCCGTTCCTACAGCTCTGATGGGAAACGGGCAGGTGTCCACCACCTGCACACACCTCAACACTGGAAAACCCAGGTGCTGTGGTCTTTTCTCACAGAAAGGTGTGGAAGCAGATGACAGGTGCCATGTTTCCCATTTAACATGAAAGAATTGGGATTCAGAGCATGGTCCCAGGGGAGGCCAGCTTCACACACCATCCCACCTGGGCTGCAGGTGCTTTGTCCCCAGGGAAGAGCACAGGGAACCAGTTCTTTCACCAAGTGGTTGAGAAATGAGAACAGGACTCCCTGGGAACCACGACAGACGTGTGTCCTTCTGCCGAGCCGCCATTTGTTTCTAACTCAGGGGTGGGGATTATTGTGACCTTTAAGACCCAGAAGAGAGGATCTGAATGTGTCCCTCCCTGGAAAGAGGTGCAGAGCTGTTTGGGCTGATGGCGGCTGGTTAGGTGGATGCTGGGCGATGGGGACTGTGAGCCCCATCAGGCAGCCCGATCTGGCCATCCGTCCCCGAGGCCCAGCCCTTCGGGATGGGCTCCCTTACTGCGAGTCTCTCCTGATCTGATTTCCTTGCCTGTAGGTGCTGGACGGGAAAAGTTCCTTCTCTGGCTGCTTCAAAGTAAAGTGTATCAGTAGAAGACCTAGGGCCAGTGATGCCAACAGATCAGGAGACAAGGGCCCCCGGCTTGTCACTCGAAGTTCCCGAGAGGAAGAGCACGTGGGGGAGCAAGTGAGCTGGTCAGGAGGCAGACGTTGGGGGGAAAGGTGGGCAGAAGCCTATTATGTTCTCCTCAGGAAGGAGCGGGTGAGTCAGGCTTAGGATTGGCAAGTCTGGGTGATTCCAGCAGGCTCTGGGGTAGGGAGCTGTCCCGGGTATCCGGCACCTGGCCCTGGGTGACCAGGGGAGGTAATAGTGGCCCAGAGTGTGAGCGTGGATGGAGGGGGTGGTGGGTGGCTCTGGATGAGTTGGCTTGCATCTGAGCGGTGTGTCTGCAGGCAAGTCCAGCCTGCTGTCTTTAGAATTGCTGGGCCCTGGGAGAGGCAGCCCGTCCAGGGCCAGCAGGGCCCAGACGTCAGAGGTATAGCTGGGGCTTTTTAGATCTAAGTGGGCCCAGGACCAATGCAGTGAACTGCATGAACATGTCACATGCAGTCCAGTCCCAGCGCATTTGTACATCTGTTTTAAAAAGATATTAAATCATGTTTTTTGAAACTGGAATTTTTATCTGGAAGCCTTCTCATGACTTGATTAATCCAGAGCTGCCTTTTGCGAAGCCTGGGTGGCTCCGTCGGTGAAGTGTCTGCCTTCGGCTCAGGTCATGATCTCAGGGTCCCGGGATCGAGTCCCACATCGGGCTCCCTGCTCAGCGGGGAAGGGTCAGTGGCAGGCAAGTGTACTGTGCAGTGGGATCCTTGGGGGCCTTCTGCTATGGACTTGGGGCACCCAGGGTGTTGGTTATTACTGGTACTTCTATTGGAGGGAAGCCCTGGTCTTGTGAAGCGTATTTGAGAAGACAGACTGACGTGGGGCATGACAGGGAAGCGTGTGTCCCTGGTTTGCTGGCATTATCTGACGTCCACGAAGGGGGCTGGCCATGTGACAAGCATCTTCTGCAGAAGGCAGATGAGAACCTCCACTCAGCCCTTGACAAAAGCCAACCCTCATTTTGAACAGTTTGGCTAACATAAGCCAATAAAGGTCCTTCATTGTTCAACTTAAGTTGGTTTTGACAGCATCCTCAAGAACTCATTAGTAGGGGTGGTGGAAGGGAGAGAACATTCTAGAGACAGCAAATGTGACGAGAGCATGTGAGGCAGTTGGCCTGGGTGGAGCTTTGAGAGGGAGGGAGAAGTAAAGTCATCAGGCTGGAGGATCGCGAGAACCCTGTGCACCGGCTTACCCTTGAGCAGCAGAACACGCTCGGGGCTTCCTGGGGGAGACGGTAATGGCCTCGCCTCACCTGCGCTCTGGCCAGCGAGGCTTACATTAGGGAGAAGGAAACTGGTTATGTTCTCAGACATTCTGGTTTCAGGTCCCCCTTATGCTCAAAAATAAAAAGCTTTTGTATTTGTGGGTTGTATCTACCAATATTTGTTGAATTAGAAATTAAGACAGAAATCTAAAAAAATTATTTAATCTATTAAAAACAGCAATGATTAGTTATTCATTACATGTGAATAGAGCACGTTTTAATGAAACATAACTATATTTGCAAAAATCAAAAAAGCTTCAGAAAAAAAGAGGGTATCGTTTTACCTCTTTGCAAATATCTTTAGGGTCTGATATTTTAATAGTGTTTTCAGATCGTTATGCATGTTTTTCTTTGATGTTACACCAACGTCCAACGAGTGGTGATTTCTTAAAGGTTAGCTGGTAAGTGAAACCTGAAACCGTATCCACACACTTGCATTCAGTTACGTTAAAGTCCGTTGCTCTCTCTTGCACTTTGAATGGTTTTTGCTCATGCTTGTTTGTGACCTTGCGGAACCCCGAATGCATCTTGGGAATCCCCAGGGGTCCCCGGATCACCCCTTGAGAATCGTTTCAGTAAATCAAAGCCGCTATGCCAGGAGCCTGGATAAGGGAAGCGGCGGAAAGAAGGTGAAAGGAAAAGTGGAGGTGTGCAGAGGGGCGGTATCAGGACCCTGCGGGGGAGGGGCTGGGACTGGTATGATTTGTGGGAAGAGAAAGAAGTGCCCCCGGGCTCTCACCCCGGTGACGTTGTGCACTTCACTGACGTTAGAACACAAGCAGAGGATTAAGTTCCGACAAAACGAGACAGATTCTTCTGAGCATGTTGGGATTGGGTGCTTATCAGACGTGGGTCTAAAGCTCATGAGCGCTCTTCTTCGGGCATAGTCATGGATTGGTCATCAGCATGTGCTGTAATCAAAGTCGGAGAGCAGGTGAGATACCCTGAGGAGAGTTGGTGGAGGGTGAGAGGAGCATTGAGAGCAGAAACCTATCAAGTATTGACATTTGGGGGACAGGAAGGAGGGAGAAGCACTCCAAAAGAAGATGGACATAAAGAGGGAAAAAACCCAGGAAGGTGCCGTGTCGTGGAAGCAAGGAAGGAAAAGAGTGCTTCCAGAAGGAAGTGGCCAATGGGCGTGCATGCAGATGGTTAAGGAAGACAGGGACCAACGCGCCCACCATGTTGAGAGCATGTGCCCACTGGTGCTGTTGTCAGAGCATGGTGGAGGGACGCGTAGAAATCGAGTTCCCCCTCACTGTTCCTCCCACTTGTCTTTACTGAGTACCTGCTGTGTGTCAGGTATATCATATCAAACATGGTCCTTGCTTTCATGATGATTAGAGTTAGAATTATGGGGAGGGGGGCGCCTGGGTGGCACAGCGGTTAAAGCGTCTGCCTTCGGCTCAGGGCGTGATCCCGGTGTTACGGGATCGAGCCCCACATCAGGCTCCTCCGCTATGAGCCTGCTTCTTCCTCTCCCACTCCCCCGCTTGTGTTCCCTCTCTCGCTGGCTGTCTCTATCTCTGTCAAATAAGTAAATAAAATCTTAAAAAAAAAAAAAAAGAATTATGGGGAGGGCAGGACATCATCAGGTAAAACCCCATACCTGCTTATGAGTCTATGGCAATCCTCAAATGATCTCTAGGGTAAAGACAAATTCACACTCATGTTCGATGCTAAGATCCAAAATGCTCTGAAAACTAAAAGGTTTTCATAACTCATTTGGTGGCAAAGAAGTATAGTAATATACTATATGACCCTCTTATGGAAACTTCTGAATTCCTAAAATTCACAAAGATTTCAGGTAAGAGATCAGGGACCTATATTGGCTCCATTTTACAGATAAGAAAATAAGATGCAGAAAGGTTAAGTTACTGCATCATGTAGACACAGCCATGCTAGGCAGCCACAACTGGCTGACTCCCTACTGGGATGTCTGACGTCAAATAAAGTAGTACGTGTGTCTGTCTGTCTGTCCGTCCATCCATCCATCCATCCATCCATCCATCCATCCATCCATCCAGGCACCCATTCACTTACCCATCCACCCATATGTTCACCTGTCCCTACAACCACCCATCCAGCCATGCATCCATCCACCCATCTGCCCGCCCATCCGTGCATGCGTGCATCCATCTATCACCCATTCTTCTCTCCATCCTACAACATTGAACTGAGACTCTGCTATGGGCTAGGCTGTAAGACATGGTTCAAAGTTGTTGGAGAAGAGATGAAAACTTCTTTCCAATAAACAGGGGTTGCAGAAAGTACTATTTCCACAGATGTTACTCAGGGCTTTTGGGAACTCAAGGGAAGGTTTAAAGGCTGAGCTGAGTCCTGGCTGTGTAAGGTATTAATCAGCAGGGTCCTTCTATCCCTATCACCCTTAGTCAAGGTCAGGGACCACTTCTCATTCCTTATAGCCTTTGTATTATCCCCATGAGGCCTATTTCAGTGTTTGGATACTGGGATCCCTCAAAAAAATTGACAGGGAGGAATTTAATGATTGATTTGCTTTGTGCTCGGGAGGCAGAATCAAAACCAAGTGGTACAAATACATATCATATAGCAGCCTTCAAAGAAATCGCAGAAACATTTCTGGAAAACAGACTAAGAGAAAGGATGCTTTAAAGATCCATGAGAAAAACTACCTTCAAAAGGAGAGGCACGGCTATGGGAAAGAACAATACAAAACTAGTACAACCAAATGCACATTCTTGTACTTGAGAGGGGCCCACGAGGAAAGGTGCACCACCAGGAGGAGGGAGTCATCGTCTCGGTGCCGAGGAGCGCCCTGCATGCATAAAGGGAACTTTAATGTGCAGAGATGGGGCCAGAGGTGCCCCCGACACCTGTCTCTATCACTCCTTGCTCCCATGTCGGGGTCTCTTGCCCCTGTGGGACTGTGGGCTCACTTCGCCAGCGAGGTCACAGCTGCCTCCTGGTCTCAGCTCTGTGCCTCTGTCTTGTCACGACAGCACACCCCACGTGAGCATGGGCAGGAGTCCTGAATGTCGGGGTTCTCGTCTGCTGAATTTTTATAAAGGATGAGATTGTTACTTGAAAACGTTGGGTTTTTTGTGTTTTGTTTTGTTTTGTTTTGTTTTTGACTTTTCAGCAGCAGAACCTTTCCCCCACCCCCCACAAACAAAATCGAGTGCCCAGCCACAGTCCTTAAAACAGAAGACGAGACTTTGTGGTGGAGTCTGAGCCGTGAAGGGTGGAGACCCGCCCTCCAGTTCTAGGACAGTGGGGACGTGGCCACCTGTTAGGTTACTTTCTTCTTATTTTCTCTCAAGCTTTCAGGTTGTGAATACATCAGAGGTTCACGATATGTACGCAGACTTACAATACGTGTCCACATTTGTGTATGTCTTATTTTCTATACTGTAAATTATACGTGCACAAAAGATTGAAATATTTCATTGGTTAAAAGAGGAAAAGGATAGGTAGAAATCATAAGTATGCATTGTATAGTTGAAAAAAATAGAATCTGGGCTTTCAGCAGTACGGATTGGACCACACTCTACTTAAAGACATTAGAATTACAAAACTGAATCCAAGCAGGGCATGTGTTACTTATCCGTTCCTGAAAAAAATTATTTAAAAAATCATGCCACATTTCTCTTACTTTTGTAATTGTTCTAATGAAACGAAAATGGACTCTAGTGAGTTTGCCCCACTTTAGGACACAGTTCAGCCTTGAACAGCATGGGGGTTGGGGTGCCATTCCTCATATAGTGAAAAATCTGCGTATGACTTTTGACTCCCCAAAACTTAACTACAGACAGCCTACTGTTAACTGGAAGCCTTATCATAACATAAACAGTCAATTAACACATATTTTGTATGTTATGTGTATTATATATTGTGTTCTTACAATAAGAGAGCTAGAGAAATGAAAATCATAAGGGGGAAAATACATTTGCAGTATGTCCTATATTAATTGAAAATAATCCATGTAAATAACCCATGCAGGTCAAACCATTAGGTTCAAGGATCCACCATAATTGTCGGAAGGATTGTTGAAGAATTCATCCCCTCTGGCCTCCCCTTCTCAGCTTGTACCGTTGCTCCTGGCTGAGGGCGAGAAATGGGGCTTAGGGACAGAAGCAAGGAATCGAAGGAAGATGCCAATGACCAGAAACCCAAATCCAGTAGATAAAGCCTCACTTTCACATCCCTGCACCACATCAGGCAGGGCCAGGAGCAGGCACGCCACGGACAGGCACGCACAAACTCACCACGGAATAGCTCTGTGCTTCGGGGTGTCATTGGTGTCAGGGACCCCAGCACCCCGCAGAGAGGGGGAATGTTTAACAAAGTGACTCCTTTCCTGCTTTTAGAAACAATTTGTTGCTAACGGACACATGGACCCTGCTCTGCGGTGAGACGTTCCCAGGGAAACACACCTCGTGGAGGGTGGGTGTGCTGTGTCACTGGTGCCGTCGGTGTTGAGGGCGCTCATTATGCAAAGAACTTGCCTTTTTGTTAGTATTGCCAAGTTATTGGAAACTTGGACTCCTTGCCTGTCAGAAAAAACCCAAAATCTCCACTGTGCTCAGACTGTTGTTATAATCTCATTTCTCTCTCACAAACTCCTAGGATATGATATTTTTGTCATAGGTGAAACCACGGTTTGGCGATATTATGTAAGTGGTCTCAGATCACACAGTGAATAGGAGGTGGAGTCTGGATTCCTACTCAGGCAGCCTTCCTGAAAAGTCTGGGGCTCTTAATGACCTCACTAGCCATGTCAGTGAAATATTTCAGTGTTTAGAAACTATATACCATTCTAATTAGTCACTACAATGTGCGGCTAGAGTTGGCAATGACAGCTCCACTAATGAAATATAGTTTTCAAAGACGAGATTCATGATGTCCTCAGTAGTATATTAACTTTTTTCTCTGGAATTAGTATTCATGTGATGAGTTTGGTTGCGTAAGAAACGCAAAAGATTAATCGGCAGTACAGAGCCAAAGAGGCGAAAATAAAATAGTAACAACTCTCCTCAAAACTGAATGTATCATCAAGAGACAGATAGGAATTCATTTTTTGTTTGTAGAAATGTAGGGCACGGCATCCGACCTCCCCCCTACCTGCTTGTGCCACACAGGCATTTCCCCGTCAGTGCTAAGAAGATGCCTCCACTGTCTTCTGTTTTCACGGTTTCTGCTGAGAAGTCAGCTGTGAGCCTCACCGCTGAAGTGAACGTGCCATTACATTTTTTCTGGCAGGCTCTAAAGATCTTTCTCTTTGTTGTTGGTTTTCTGTAGATTATCATGATGCTCCCTGGGTGGGGTTTTCTTTGTACGTAACTTGTGTGGGGTTCACTGAACCTCACAGCTGCAGGTTTCCTGAGTTTTGAGAAATTCCCTTTGAATCCTGCTTCCACCATAATCTCTTTCTCCTCACTAACACTTCAGTGATGTGACATTAGACCATTCCATCGTGTCGCTAAATGGTTTTTGTCCTTTATGCTTTTTTTAAAAAAAGATTTTATCATTGAACATTATATCAAAAACCAGTGATGTACTATACCTTGGCTAATTGAATTTAAATAAAAATAAAGATTTTATTTATTTGAGAGAGAGAGTACAAGCAGGGGGAAGAGGGAGAGGGAGAAGCAGGCTCCCCGCTGAGTAGGGAGCCCCATGCAGGACTCAGTCCCAGGACCCTGGGATCATGACCTGAGTCAAAGGCAGACGCTTAACCGACTGAGCCACCCAGATGCCCTGTCCTTTATGCTCTTTAAATTCTATTTCATTCTGGGTGTTTCTATTGACCTCTCTTTCAGCTTCCTGATCCTTTCTTCAACTGTAACCATCCTAGCAGTAAACCCATCTATTGAGCTCCTGATTTCAGTCACTGCGTCCTTCAGTCCTAGAATTTCCATTTGATTTCTTTCTTATCAATTTGAGTTTTTTGCTAAGTCCCCATTTTGTCATTTGATTTCTTGAGCATATGACTCACAGTTATTTTAAAGTCTGTGTCTGATCACTCTCCTATCTGGGTCCGTTATATATATTTTTTCTCTTGGCTCTATCTTTTGGTATATCTGGAAACTTTTCATTGCATGGTAGAAATTGCATATAAGAAACTATGGAAGTCCTGTCTGCACTGTCCAATTAGGGTAACCATTAGGTGCCTACTGAGCCCTTGAAATGTGGTTAGTACAAAAAAATGGGAAATAACTCAATTTTTATATTGGTTATATGTTGAAATAATGATATTTTGAAGATATTGGTTAAGAAAAGTTCTTTATTAACATTAATCTCACCAGTCTGTTTTTACTTTTTAAATATGGCTGCCAGAAAATTTGAAATGATTTATGTGTCTCAAGTTCTATTTCTTCTGCACCATGCTCCTCCAGATGGTAACATCCCCTCCAGGGAGGATTCACGGTAGCTAGTTTCTGGCACGCTGATAGAGGGGTGCAGATCACATGCATTCAATTATGGATTGAGCCAGTTTGGAGCCTGGTGGAGTCCTGGCACAGTGCCGTGTCTTGGGGTCCTGACAAAGCCTAGGAAGTTTGCAAGGATCCTGCTCAGAGGCAGGCACAGAACTCCAATCCCTCAGCATGCGAGTTTACCGAAGTTCTATTTGGTTTGCTGTCTTGGTCTGCTCAGCGGCCATCAGAGAGCACCACTGGCTGGGAGGCTTAGACAACAGAAATTTATTTCTCCTAGTTTGGGAGGCTGGATGTTGGAGCTCAAGGTGCTGATGAGGACTCTCCTCCAGGCTTGCAGACAGCCCCTTCCCTCTGTGGCCTCACATGGAGGAGAGAAAGTCACGATCTCTGGTGTCCCTTCTTACAAGGACATTAACCCCATCACGAGAGCCCCACCTTCCTGATCTCATCTAAACCCAATTACTTCCCAAAGGCCCCCCCCGCCCAAAGGCCATCACACTAGGAAGCAGGTCTTCAATGCATGAATTTCGTGGGGACGCAATTCAGTCCACCACACCAACGAGTGTTTAAAATTTGCAAATGTCTCAGGTTAGAACTAGGCTCAAAAGGTCAGACTCACGTCTGTGCACTTCCTGCTCATGAGACGACTAGTCTCTCAGGCCCTGGCCCGGCCGCCTCCACAGCTCTGTCCTACTGCTGAGTCCTCAGCCTTTGCACATCTGCATGTCCCTGCAGAGGCGAAGCTGTGTCAGGTGCCTGGCTCACCACAGTGTTCCCCTGCTCTCTGGGACCTTGGTTGAGTCCCAGCAGCCACGTCTCCAGCATCTTCAGACAGATGCCGTGGTGCTTTCTCCAGCTTCCCAGGGAGGCATCAGCAGGATGCGGCTGCCATCACAGACCCTTAGAGCCTGGACTGGATGTGTCAGTTCACCTCCTAGCACTGCTTCCTCCCAACAAATTCTCGCTTGCTTTCCTCCCTTCGTGTCCATCCCTCTCTGGAATTCACAGCGTGAGGCTTTCCAAAGTGTCAGGAGAATGCTGTTGCTCTACTGAAGCTAAATATTTCTGTCCTGGTCCTGCCCAGCCTGTCCCACCAGGCCCCATAGGACCAGCCTGGGGACTTGCTGGCTATGGACATGGGAGTCTGACCATGGCAGCGGCCTTCGTCGCTTTTGTTACACTTGCTTTGAAGATTCTAGGCTAACCTTGAGCTTATCTCTATGTTGTAGAACATTGGGAGCTAAAGTGAGTTCAAAATGACTTGTTCATTGTTTCTAGAATGTTCTTTCCCATTGAATATCCCCCCTCAGTGTGACAGTTAGTGGACATTCTCTTTGCCTGGTTTGACACTTCAGTGTTCATAGGCAAGTGGTTCCCTCCAGCTGCCACCAGAGAACATGACCTTGAACTCTGTGCTTTCGGACATTCAAAAAAAGCTAAGCAGATAATGGGCCCGGGGTCCAAGTCTCCTCCTGGGTAGCCAGCAGTCTGGGCCTGGATCCATCAGTTGTGCACCCTGATTGCCCCGTAGTAAGGACTGGGGAGCCTTGACTGAATTTTATGTGGGATTAATGCCATTGGCTGCCATGGGAGGTAGAGGACATGCTTTCCACATGAAGCAGTACCTTGTTTTGAATTTGGGAAAAACTTCTTTCTGATGTTAGAATAAGAAATAACTAGACTGCTCCTTAGAAAATGGTTTGTTTTTATATTGCAAATTATGAATTATGTAACCAGCAGTATTTTCCTCTTGCATTGGACACTTAATAGCTCCTAGTCATGCTTACAGCTTTCTTCTAGCATGCACATGGGGTCCACCACATGCTTCTGCTGTCCTCATCCCAGGTCTGCACTTGCGTTGTTCCCTGACCTTGGTGCTCTCCATCTACCTCTCGCCCCCATCACTGACATAGCCTCAGGTCAGACCCGTCTCTTCCATTGCTCCAGTACTGTGGCCATTCTGTTGGTTTTCCTCCATCCAGTCTTACCCCCATGTATTACCTGTACTAGCCAGAGTTGTTATCTGTGTTAGCCATGTACTGCTGCATAACAAATGAGCCCCGAGCTTAGTGGTTTAAAATAACACACATGTATTAACTCACCATCTCTGTGGGGCGGTAATCTGGACAAAGCTTAGCAGGGTGCCTCTGACTCAGGGTCTCTCCAAGGCTGCAATAGGGGTTGGCGGGGTCTGCATCATCTGGAAGCTCAGCTGGGAACGGGCTTGTTTCCCAGCTCACTACACTCCTTCATAGGTCTTCACCAGGAGCTCACAGCACTGCAGCTGGCTTCCCTCCAATGGGGGACAAGGAGGAACTCCAGGAGGCATCCCGGACGGAAGTCACAGTAAGCTGACCATTCCGTCCCTGTAGCTGTATTTTGTCCTTTAGAAGTGACCCACTGGGTCCAGGCCCTACTGAAGGGAGAGGGTCACATGGCCCGAACACCAGGCTGCTCCTTGGGGCTGTCATGGATGCCGCCCGCCACATGTCCTGACGCACAGAGCTGCGTGTGCTCGGCTGACGTTCCAGGGCTGGTTCCTCCCTGCCCTTCAGTGAAGCCCAAACTCCTTGACTCGACAGGCAGGGCTACCTGGCCACGGCTGCCCCCAGCCTCAGTTGCAGAAGTTCCCTTGCTGGCCCCATTAATCTTTTTCTAGAAAGAAGAAAATGGAATCATTTGGCTTCATCTTTTCTCTGTCCCAGATGACATTTTCATAAAGTAGCAAACTTATCCAAAAAGCATGAAGCAGAAGGTTGAACATGTTCCCCAAGTGGTGTGCCCTGCAGGAGCTGTTTCCAGCGTAATTGACAGTGGGCTGTCTCCGGACTGAAATGAGCAAAGACGCTCAGGATGGCTAGCGCTCGTGACTGCGGGTCCGGCGCTCCTCAGACGGCATGGATTACCGTATTTATCCCCCACACTGCCTGCACACACGTCCATCCCAGTTTGCAGCGGTTGGGCCCACAAGGCGGGCGTGGACTCCCGCCTGCACGTGCTAAGGCACTGTGGCGGCTCACGTATGCAGATGTGACCTGGCAGGGGACAGCTGGAGCCACATCTGCCGTCCGCCTTCCACAGCACCCAGCATGAGGCTCCGGGGCAGTTTGATGCCTACAAATATCTTTCATTGGCTACTTTGGACCATACATAACATTTTAAGATCAAGGACGGAAACAGTTTTGTACTATTTTTAACGTGTTTTGGGATTTAATGAATTTGATAATACGGAGAGATTTTTTGCTGTTGTTTATTTTACTTTGTTCCTAAGTAATCTTTTTGAAACAAGGACATTTAGAAAAAAAATTAAGTTCCTTTGGAATGCACAATTCTGTGTAGGAGGATTTTTCCGGAAAGTTTTCACACTGGCTCTTTCTTCTTCTAGAAAATATAAATAACAACAAGGGAAGTTGGTGGAGGCAGACTTGTGCTGGAAAGCTCTGCCATCGGGGGCCCACAGGGTGACTTTAACTTCTTATCTGTTTCTTCTTTATTCATCTTTAAGCAAATATGGTTCTTTTTTTTTTTTAAGAAAGAGAGAGAGCACGCCACTATTATTCAACATAGTACTAGAAGTCCTTGCAACAGTAATCAGACAACAAAAGGGATAAAAGGTATCCAAATCTGCAAGGAAGAAGTCAAAATGTCTCTCTTCACAGATGACATGATACTCTATATGGAAAACCCAAAAGAATCCACCCCCAAACTATTAGAAGTTATAGAGCAATTCAGTAATGTGGCGGGATACAAAATCAATGCTCAGAAATCAGTTGCATTTCTATACACGAACAATGAGACTGAAGAAAGAGAAATTAGGGAATGCATTCCATTTATAATAGCACCAAAAAACATACGTTATCTCGGAATTAACCTGAGACGTAAAGGATCTATATTCAAGAAACTACAAATCACTCTTCAAAGATGTTGAAGAAGACACAAAAAGATGGAAAAATATTCCATGCTCATGGATCAGAAAAATTAACATAGTTAAAATGTCTATGCTACCCAGAGCAATCTACACTTTCAATGCTATCCCGATCAAAATACCGAGGACATTTTTCAAAGAACTGGAACAAATAGTCCTTAAATTTGTATGGAAACAGAAAAGGCCCCGAATCACCAAGGAACTGTTGAAAAGGAAAAACAAAGCTGGGGGCATCACAATGCCGGATTTCGAGCTGTACTACAAAGCTGTGATCACAAAGACAGCATGGTACTGGCACAAAAACAGACACATAGACCAATGGAACAGAATAGAGAGCCCAGAAATGGACCCTCGGCTCTTTGGGCAACTAATATTTGATAAAGCAGGAAAAAACATCCGGTGGGAAAAAGACAGTCTCTTCAATAAATGGTGCTGGGAAAATTGGACAGCTACATGCAAAAGAATGAAACTTGACCACTCTCTCACACCATACACAAAAATAAACTCCAAATGGATGAAAGACCTCGATGTGAGACAGGAATCCATCAAAATTCTAGAGGAGAACATAGGCAGCAACCTCTACGACATCGGCCAAAGCAACCTTTTTCATGACACATCCCCAAAGGCAAGAGAAACAAAAGATAAAATGAATTTATGGGACTTCATCAAGATTAAGTTTCTGCACAGCCAAGGAAACAGTCAGAAAAACTAAGAGGCAGCCCACGGAATGGGAGAATATATTTGCAAATGACACTACAGATAAAAGACTGGTATCCAAGATCTACAAAGAACTTCTCAAACTCAATACACAAGAAACAAATAAACAAATCAAAAAATGGGCAGAAGATATGAACAGACACTTTTCCAATGAAGACATACAAATGGCTAACAGACACATGAAAAAATGTTCAAAATCATTAGCCATCAGGGAAATTCAAATCAAAACCACACTGAGATACCACCTTACGCCAGTTAGAATGGCAAAAATTGACAAGGCAAGAAACAACAATTGTTGGAGAGGATGTGGAGAAAGGGGATCCCTCCTACATTGTTGGTGGGAATGCAAGTTGGTACAGCCACTCTGGAAAACAGTGTGAAGGACCCTTAAAAAGTTAAAAATTGAGCTACCCTATGACCCAGCCATTGTACTACTGGGTGTTTACCCCAAAGAGACAGACGTAGTGAAGAGAAGGGCCATATGCACCCCAATGTTCATAGCAGCATTGTCCACAATAGCCAAATCGTGCAAGGAGCCGAGATGTCCTTCACCAGATGACTGGATTAAGAAGTTGTGGTCCATATATACAATGGAATATTACTCAGCTATCAGAAAGAACGAATTCTCAACATTTGCTGCAACATGGACGGCACTGGAGGATATAATGCTAAGTGAAATAAGTCAAGCAGAGAAAGACAATTATCATATGGTTTCTCTCATATATGGAACATAAGAACTAGGAAGATCGGTAGGGGAAGAAAGGGATAAAGAAAGGGGGGGTAATCAGAAGGGGGAATGAAACGTGAGAGACTATGGACTCTGAGAAACAAACTGAGGGCCTCAGAGGGGAGGGGGGATGGGGGAATGGGATAGACCGGTGATGGGTAGTAAGGAGGGCACGTATTGCATGGTGCACTGGGTGTTATACGCAACTAATGAATCATCGAACTTTATATCAGAAACCGGGGATGTACTGTATGGTGACTAACATAATATAATAAAAAATCATTATAAAAAAAAAAGAGGGAGCAAGTGAGCGAGCACATGAGCAGGGTGGGGAGGGGCAGGGAGAGAGAGAGAATCTTACATGGGCTCTATGCCCAGCGCAGAGCATGACGCGGAGCTCGATCATGACCTGAGCCAGAATCAAGAGTCAGACACTTAACCCACTGAGCCACCCAGGTGCCCCAGCAAATGGGGTTCTATTTTGGGGATCAAGTCAGGTGATTTCAGCCAAAGAAATGACACCGAGATGGGTAGATTTGGGCTGAGGTCAGGAAGCCTCTTACAGCCAGTGCAAGGTGAGGAGCTGTTGGCTGGGGCATGTGGACAGAAGGCAGCCGACTTTGGGGACCCCCCAGGACCGTGCATGGCTCCTGAGCAGGAGGTAGGAGACACACATATGCGTGCTGCTAACCAGGGATTCCCACCGTCCAGTGGCCTTGACACCTTTCCAGCCCAGTGTCTGAACGCATTACGGTTAACATGACTTCCGTGTGGTCTGGAAAGATAAACACACCGAACAGCCATGCCCCCTTTGCAAGTATTAGCCTGCACACCTGCACGTGTTGTAGAAAAGAATGTCTCTGGAAGATCTAGGTGTCTGATAGCAACACCATGTGGGCCCATCCTTCCAGAATCAGCTGCATCCAGCCGCACTGGGAGCGCTGGGGACTTCCCTGCATTTTTCTCTGCCCAGGCTCTCAGCCCCTACACAGCCATTCTCCTGCAAAGTATGACTTTTTCACTTGTCCCACCTACCCCACTCCCAAACCAAACCCAAATGTCTTAGTGCATGCCTTATTAATGGTGAACGATTTCTGCTCATCGCCCTCCTCTTGCAACCTTGAGCAGCAAATCTGCGGAGGGGGGAAAACAAAGCTTTCCAACCAGTTCAAACCTGCCGAGTCTAAGGGATCATCTGCCATTTAAAAGTCTGGCTTCCTGTCTCCCCTTCCTAGGAATTTATTTTCTACTGAAAACAGGTTTAAAGGAGCTTTTAAGAAACCAATAGAATCAGGGACCAGACCAACACGTTGCCTATGGCCCATCAGGTGACCCCGCTTGGAGCGTCCTGTCTTGCATCTTTCTGAAGCCCACACTCCAGGGATGCGCGAGGGCCATCCCTCCCTCCTGCCTCTCCCGGCCTCTGCTTCCCTCTCTCACTTCTGAGTGTTGCTCCATGCAGAAAGGAATCTGCTAAAAATCAGTTCCGTTTTTTTTTAAATGTGTGTTCTCACATACCTCATTACACTCGGAAAAGGAGCCCAGTTTGCAAAGCACTCACATGATGATCTCGCTCAAGCCCCCACCCAAATTCATGAAGTGAGGGCCACTCACGCCCACTCTTTAAAGGAGGAGACAGGGGCTCACCGGTGCAACAGACTTGCCGGGGGCCCTGGTGTTTGGGGTCAAGTCCGTGACTGGATGCGAGCTCGTTCCGCAGCATTCCCAGTTCATCCCGGAGGATATAGCTCACTCCGTCAGGGGTCGGGCCACCCTGGCTCCGTCCTCCAAGCTCCCTGTCTGTGAGCCTCACTTCTGTGCCCTCTTCTCCTCTCTTGTCCCCACAGCTGCCAGGGCCCTGGCCACATTCTTATCCCCGACCCCCCACATGGGTGCGTCACTGCGCTGAAACAGGTCCTTGCGTGGGCCGCTCCGCGGGAGAGCCGTAGGAATGGGAGGTGGGGGGTCAGGGCAGAACCAGGGCACAGAGCTATAAACGCAAACTCAGTAAGACAGTGTTCTTAGAAAATAAGTCACCATAAGTCATGCATTTCCAGAAGTTGACAAATACCACGTATGTCACAATATCATAAAAGTGACATGTTTCCGTAAGTCCCCTTGTGAAACATGTGGGGACTATTACTGCGCTGGTGGCAATCTGCGTGTTTCCTCCAAAACAGCTGCTGCCCAAGGACGAGATTCATGAGAATCCCTGACTTTGGGGCTGCTGTGTTGGGGTGGACAGAGTGCGTGTTCACGGCCTGGCTGTTTGCCCCAAGAAATAAATTCTGATATGTTGCATTTCACATGATTCTCATCAAAATGGGGGGAAAATGTATGCTCCATTTATAATTCAGGATACTGCATTTTGAGCGTTTTTGTGACATGAGAACACTTCTGACCAGCCGTCAGCGGGAATGGCACACAGTGTATAAGCGTAATGACGGAGAGACTGTGCCGTTCAGACGGTGAATCTCCCTGTGCTGCAAGGAACGATCCCGGGGCTTGACACGGGGCAGGAGGACACCCCAGGAGGTCATTCCTGTGTGCAGTGGTGAGCAGTAGGCTAACCATCCACGGAGGTGACTAACGCCACGGAAAATACCCCGGGAGGGTGGCGGGGTGATTCATTCGGTTAAGTGTCCGACTCTTGATCTCAGCTCAGGTCATGATCTCGGGGTCGTGGGATGGAGCCCCGCGTCAGCTTTGCCCTCAGCGTGGGGGTCTGCTTCTCTCCCGCTCCCTCTGCCCCTCCCCCCACCCGCGTTCTCTCTCTTTAAATAAATAAATAAATCTTAAAAACAGAAAAAAAAGAAAAAGAAAATTTTGCATGTTAATTAATCAAACGAACGAACAGACAGACATCAAACGAAGAATGCTCCCTCGTTCCCAAAGCACCTTCCCATTATCTGGATCCCAAATGTTCAGAGAAGCACAGATGCCCTCCAGCCCGACGGGCGGTGCGAGTGAGGGACGGTGGGATGGAGCGGCTGTGACCGGTTTCCGCTGCAATAACCCTTTCTCCAAATCTTGTGGAAGCACGACCACGTGAAGGGGTTGCTTGGGGGCCCACCGCCGCCTTGCAGCCCTCAGCTGCACACAGTCCTGCCTGCACGGGCACTCTGGACACCGGGCCGGTGCTGCGGGCTGCCCATGCCCCTGAAACGCTCAAGTCCTGACGCTCAGGACCTCAGAATGAGACTTCACAGAGGTGATTAAAGTAACATGAGGTCGTATGGGGGCCCTGATTCAGTCTGCCTGGCATCCTCACAGGAAGAGGGGACACGTGGGGAGCACGGCCGTCTGCACACCAGGCAGAGTCCTCGGGAGAAACCAGCCCTGTCCACGCCTGGATCTCAGCTTTCCGGCCTCCAGGACTGGGAGACGGGGATTCCTGGGTAAGCGGCGCAGGCTGTGGTCCTTGGGGCAGCGGCTCGAGGGGCTGATACCGTGGGGTTCCTGGAATGTGGCTGCAGCATTCCAGAGCACAGCAAGGTTTTACAGTCGACGTGCGGTGGAATTTATTTCCTACACTGCACTGTTCTGGCTGCCGGCAAGAGGAGTGCGTGCACGACGGAAAATTCCTTGCCTCTCCCCGTTGACTCAGAGTGAGCATGAGAACGTAGAAACACGTAAAACTTTAATTTCAAGTAAAACGTGTGTGCGACAATGCAGATACACTCTGGTAGTGGGCCAGAGAGAGCCTGGTGGCGAGGCCTCTCTGCGGGGGTCACAGGAGACTCTCTGAAGCCTCGACCTGCTGAGGGAGGCCGTGAGGACGCGCAGATCACTGGGAACGCCATTCCAGAGGGAGGGGACCGAGGTGTCCTCGGGTGGAAGCCACTTGCACGGGCTAGACAGACGCACGCCATGTGAGAAGAGCGGAGGCCCAGGACGGTGGTCTGTGATGGTGGCACGGCAAGCCCGGAAGGGCTTACAGTGTCAGCACACAGATGTCAGCCTGCATCTGATGACTCGGGTCACCAGGGAGGGCTGGACGCAGGGGAGACTCCGTCAGACTCCCCACGGAGGAGGGGGGTCCGTCTGGTGTGGAGCCTGGGCCGGATGACACGAGTGATGGAGGAGGGAGGCCGGCTGGGAGGCTGTGGGGTCATCTACCTGGGACAGTGGGAAGAGGAAAAGGGGCTTGTTTGGGATCTGTTCTGGAAGTGGAGCCCATCGAGGGGGAAAGCTGGCATTCTGTGGGACTCTCATGGGCATGCGAGAAGTGGGACAGGGCGGCATGGACTGTGGTGGACGTGCTCATCCAGGACATGAAGTTAGGGGTTTCTGTGAGGAGATGGAGGAGAGGCCAGGTAGCAGCCGCTTGATCGGCTGAGTCAGGAGACGGTGACATCAGTCCTGGGACGGGAGCGGGACTGCGGGAGGGAAAGTCCCGGTGCGTACCTGGTCAGACACACCTGTGAGGGGCTGCAGGTGTGCAGCAAGGCCCAGAGGGGTTCTGTGACTCAGGCTGGAGGACGAGAGAGGCAGGTCTTCAGTGAGAAGTGACTGGGGGACACTGAGCAAGGCTGGGGGGGATTAGTAGGTTGACCTGGGAGTGACCAAGGAGGGAAAGGAGCCTGGGAGGGCAAGTCCAGCAGGGGCCCCCCGAGATTGCATCCCAAGCGGCTGACAGGGAGGTGGCCTCGAAGATGCTCTGTGATTGTTTGGTTGTCTCTGGTGTAGACCAAGGAGGTAAGAGCCATGCCGGTGAAGTCCCGGTGCCAGTGGCTTGACTCCCGCAAAAGCTCACAGATCGGACTACCCCCAGCACCAGTGAGAGTCTAGCAAGAAACAGATGGCATGTGAAGTTAGGCTATTCTAGGGGGTCGTTAATGGAAGGGGTGCTAACGAGGTGTCACAGGAAACATAGAGGCAGTGAAGGACCCAGGACAAGCAGCAGGGAGACACTCCTCTTGGGCGGTGTGCGGAAAAGGGAGCAGTTGCGGGTTCCTGAAGGACAGAGGCAGGTAGAGAAAGCACCTGGAGTTAGTCCAAGGCAGCCTCAGGGAGAATCTGTGGGAATAAGCTCTCTGACCTTGAGCTCATCCCTCGTGCTGATTCCTGCTGGGTTTCCCAACCACAGCCAGGGACGTGCAGCTGCTGGCTTAGCCCACGCGCACGAGCCTTCCAAGGCAGGACAGAGGGTGGCGAAGGGCGGAGTGACAAACTGAAGCTCTCTGGGCACCTGTGAGATTGAATCACCCCAGCTGACACAGAACCAACCTCCAGACCAGAGCGAGGGGCCATCCTGAGCCCTCCGGTCCCGCCGCCGTCTGTCCTCCGATGGGTGTACGGGCGCAGCGGGGCCCCGCCAAACTGCCCTGCCTGGAAGCACCGCCTGCCAACCCATAGCACTCCGAGGAATCACGTCTGTCCTTTAAGCGTTGGGGGCATTTGCTGTGCGGCAGAAGCGGGCTGACTCAAACTCGCAAGGTGACACGCGGAGTGACACGATGAGTGAAGCCTTGGAACAGAGCAAGGATTCAATAAACATTAGTCACTCTTGATATTGGGTTCCATGTTTGCGATTTTCTATTGTGTTCTGTTGCTTTTCACGGTGAGCCCTTCCTTGGCGGGAGTGTTGTTTCTCTGCGCGAGCTCTGGGAGTCTGGAGTCAGGGTGGGGGTCCCTGCAGGAGGCTGGTGCTTGCTTCTGCCAGGGGACCTTGGCTCTTCTCTGTTAATTTCTCAGCTGATAATGCCTGTCTTAAATGGCTCATGTAAAGGTGTGCATGGCACAGATTTGGGTTTCCCGTTTACCACTTAATACTCTGCCCACTCAGGTCTTAGACGCATGGCAAGCTTTTGGGTTGCTTCCCTGGACCAGCCGTGGGGTTTTCCATGCACCTTCTTGAGAAGGGGTGAGGGGCGCTTCATGGCTCCCAGCCTGACCGGGGCACGTCTGTCCCACCACTGGTCCCGCGGGGGTGAATCCCAGCTTCCACACTGGGGGTCCGGGTCCACCCCCAGTCCCGCCTTGGGCCAGTTTTTGCTCCAAGCTCCGTCATGGTTCGGAGCCTATTCCTTTCTGCTCTTGTGAGTTGGGCTACGTGTTTTGCATGTTGGCCTCTAAGCCATCGTGTCTTTGCCTTTGTCATGGTGGGAAATCCAGATCTGCTCAGCCTGCCATTTGGGGGACGTTGCCAGCAATCCCTTTCCTGGCAGTTCTAGTGGGTCTTCTTTTCTTTGGATAATGTGGAAAATGCCTCCCAAACATTGACTTTTGAGCTGAAGGATGCTGTTCCTCAGAGCTGACTTTGAGGGGCTGGTTCAGATTTTCCTTGTAGGCATTTCCCTGGGAAAGCTCTTTACTAGTAATTTAAATAATTCTCTTCAGTGTTGAAACGAGGCGAGGTCCCTCCATACTGCAAAGCTCGTGTCTAGCAGCTCCCCTCCTTCCTCAGGACGGTCCCTCCCTTTCTTGTCCACTCTTCTGGCATCGTCTCCCACCTTGTAAATGACACGCTCACACGTCCTGCTTGTATCTGAGTTTCAGAGGTTCTTTTCTGACTCTGTGCCCTGAATCCCGGGCATTTTCTCCCTCGTCCTATCCGCCACTCGCTCCACCACCTCCTCTCCCTATCCCTCCTCCCAAATATGGTAATTTCATCATATTTTATGGTTTGATTGATTGATTTAAACGACCCACTTAAACTCTGTTCTCCATCCCAGCCACTTTCTGGGGCATCTTAACTCTACCTAATACAAGATACAGACATTAGTGTCTAAAGTTCCCCCCAACTACCCCCGCCGTTACCCGTCAAACTTGTCGGTTATATCTTATGGTAACGCATACATTCTGTTTTGCTCAAATTTCTACATTCTGGCCATAGAATGACACAAAGCGTTGGGAAAAAAAACGCAGCCTTGACATTGTGTTTTTATTTATTTATTTATTTATTTATTTATTTATTTTAATGATTTTTTTATTATATTATGTTAGTCACCATACAGTACATCCCCGGTTTCTGATGTAAGGCTCGATGATTCATTAGTTGTGTATAACACCCAGTGCACCATACAATACGTGCCCTCCTTACCACCCATCACCAGTCTATCCCATTCCCCCACCCCCTCCCCTCTGATTGACATTGTGTTTTATGTCACTATTCATTCCCAGTGCTTTGCAAGGACCACACATTCTCTGCAGGGGTCTGGGCGCCGATAGGACAGAAATGCTCCCACTCAAAAATCAGAAGCATTCCCTTTTGTGGCTCCCAGCTAGTGCTTCCCGTGTGGACCTTCGCTACCTTCTGCTTCTTCCCTTGAGCCTCTGTGGCCTGTATTTCCAAAAGAATACTGGGCTTCATTTATTCATGTTTCTATTCCTCAAATATCTGACGCTCCTTTGGCCAGGCAGCATTCTGAAACTAGAGATGCAGGAGAAGCAGACCCCAGTCCCCACCCTTCCATTCACGCTGCTGGGGGTGAAGGATGCCTGTAAGCACTTTGCAGACATGGAGGCTGGTGTTGTGGACGTGGGTGGGCAGCACCTGGGCAGCACTGTGCTGGGGGGGGGGTCTGCAATTTAAAATATGGTGACCAGCGATGTTCTCCCTGGGAGGATGTGTGGGGGTCAGGAGCATGCACTCAGTCTGCCGTGTGGCCCTGGGAGCCCTTGTCCTGGCTGATGACAGGTCAGCTGTCCCTCTCATGCTGGCCTCGGCACCCTGGCTGGCTCTGGTTGCAGAACGTGTTTGGCCCGTGGCCCTTCCACCCCAGGGCTGGGCAGAAACCCAGGGTCTCACCCGTTGGGCAGGCGACATGGTCCCTCTGGTTTCAGGCTTTGACCTTCTGTCTACAGGGTAAGGAGGGGGAGCAGCCCTTCGTGCCAGACATTGGGATAAGTGAAGCTTTTGCTAAAACAGGTTCAGCTTCCTGAAACTGCTAGTTTTCTGAGATACGGTGGGGTGAGGGTAGCAATCTTGGTAAGGTATCAAATTCATATGAAACTGTCCATTTTTCCTCTTTTGTGATAAGAAACACAGTTTTGGTGCCCAAAAGCATTTACAGTGCCAACCACACGGGTGCCGCCGAGGACGTGGGTTATAGGCTCACAGCGCTTCTGACTTCTCCTTCAGACTGGCAGGATTTCTTGCAGAGAGACAATGATAGGATGGGGTTGTCAGGAGTGATTTTTATTCTTTTATTTGGTACTTTCTGTGTTCTCCACATCTTAATAAACACGGCTGATTTTACAATCGGAAGTCAAACAGTTTAAACAAAAAGTTCGTCAGATCTGGGTAAAAGGGCGGCAGGCATGTATGGTCCTTTGTTACTTTCAAAATTCTATCTGACGGAGTTTGGATTTACGCTTAATTCAATAAAGTAACTTTTACACGATGTCACTGGAAAGAAAGCAAGGAAAAGCAGACTCTTCACTGCTATGAAACATGTTATATAAATTCTATGTGGACACAGCAACGTTTTGTTTGTTTGCATTTGGACAGCTAAAAAGCAGGGTAAGTAGAAACGTGGAGGGCTGCAGTCCCCTCCCCCACAAGCCGGGGCGGAGTAGTGAGCTGTGCGCTGCTAGCCCATCAATTAGGGCTTTGCTGGTCTGGCCGAGCCCCAGAGCTACATGTGTCAGAAGATTCCCGTTCCCTCCCTTGAAATGTTTTCCTTGTGTTTCAAAAGGGCCACAGACTTGGTTTTCCAAATTCACGTGTGTCTTAGGCGGGGCTGGAACCACATGCATTGTAGGTCACTGCTGGTATCAGGGCACAGACCCCATCGGCTTGGGAGTGACGGCAGATTACGTGGCTGTCTCTTGCCCCTTGTGGGTGTGGACCGCACACTGCCTTGCAGAGAATATCACCCTGGGGGTGGGTCTCACTGCTTCGGAGCTGGGGAGTGTCTCAGGGCTCTAAAGGACACACTGTGCGTGGGCTGGCCTGCAGCCCTGGGGGCCTTTGGCAGGTTGGACGGGTCAGAAGCAGGGCCTCACCCATCCTGCCTGGCTGTTGCAGACTGCTCGCCTGGTTCAGTGTGGCCCGATGGATATGGGCTCCACTCTGGGACTCCTTCCTGCAGCCCAGTATCATCAGGGGAGGTGTCCTGCAGTGGAGGGAGACACAGTCTACATAGCCTGCCCAACGCACGCAGTGTGTGACCGGAACCAGGCATTGGCTCCCACCCCGGAGCCTGCACGGTGGAAGAAAGCCGGGGTGGCAGCTGGAGTGGACTTCAGGGCAGATTTTGCTGAGCAATTGGAATGTCTGCAACCCGATGTTTCTTAAAAGCTTGCTGCAAAACCCTAATTGTCATGTTCGGTACATTTTTCTTCTCTGTTCCCTGGAGAAATTGCACTGGGCAAATGCACTTCAGAATCCAGCGTTACAGCACGAAAAGTACCTCTGCACAGAGAGTGTACACGTGGAGGGAGAGGAGCTTTCTGGAACCCCAGGGCAGGCATGCAACAGGAGGGCAACGCGGGGCCCCAGCTCACTACGCAGGAAGCTCCCGAGCACAGCCGCCACGGCCGGGGGCCGGGCACCAGCTAGGTCCGTGGCAGCTGTTTGCGTGTGAAGGTCCATCGTGTTCTTCAGGATACTAAGGGGAGTTTCAGAGGGCACAGGTTTGGGGAGGACGGTTAGCTTGGGGAACACTGGGTGCCCAGCCAGCAGGGTTCTTGCCTGGACTCCTCTGAGCATCCGTACCGAAGCCCCAGATTGGGGGGCGCCTGTGCACCCCCCTTGGGGTCCCTGGCCACGCTGTCTTTGGAGGACAGGACAGAGAGCTTTCTGGTAATGTAAAGATGACGCCTTAGACTCAGGATGCCCCTTGCTGACTGTTGTGATATTGGCAAGTCATGCCCTGTGTCCACGTGCCCGTGTGAGTAAGAGCCAAGGTGGTGAGATGTCACTTTCACTCAGCGTGTGTGCCCAGAACAAAGCAGGCATTCAATGAACAGGAACTCTTGAAATTATCATCAGGAAACTGGGTCCCAGAGAGAACCAGCCGGCCCCAGGCCACCCAGCTGTGTCCCTGGACGGCTCCTTTCTTCCCACAGACCTCATGCTGCCCGAGGATGAGTGGTAATAGAATTTCTACATGGGTGTGCTCCCTCGTAAGCATAGCAGATGGAACAGGGTTGCTGGATGCTTCCGTTTCACAGAACAATGAAGTTCGTGGATGCGTATCAGGGCCCAGACCTGAGACTTCCAGAGAGAGAGCTGAGCACGGACAGCCGTAAAGGGTGTCTGGTTTGGCATTCCAGCCTCCTGGGGCAGCCCACACCACCATTTGGTCACATCTGGTCTCCATCAGGCCTGAAGTGTTACATAAATACACGCATGGTTTATAGGGTGAGGAGGCCTAGAGACGGCCCGGGCTTTGTTCTGCTGAGCTCTGCCGATGGGTCTGGGGGCGGCCTCACAGTCCAGGCAGTGCTGTCCCAAGGGACAGAGCTCTCTGCTCCCATCCGTGCAGCCGGGCAGGGATGCCACTCTTGTGTGCCCATCCATTCCAGCTGCCCTCACTCCTGTCAAACACACCAGGAAGTTCAGTCTTCCAATAGAAGCTTCTGGTTACAGATAGCTGGTGGAGTTCAGCCGGTTAGATAAGAACAAAATGCTTCATGATCCTGTGGGCTTCATCCACTCACCTACCCACCCACACTCCATCCATCCACGTACCCACCTACACATCCATCCACCTACTATCCATCCATCACCCATCCACCTACCCAGCCATCCATCCATCCACCCACCCACCCATCCATGCATCCCTGTTCCATCTACCTATGTAAGGAACATGAACTCTGCATGTGTAAAGTGCTATTCCAGGCACAGGGAATGCAGCAGCAAAGAAGTCAGGTAGGGAGCTGACCCTCGTTCCACATTCCAGAGTGAGGGACTGACATTAAATAATTGCACAATTATTCATTGGCTGAGGTGATAAATGCTCAGAAGGAGAATTACAGAGTTCTCTGAGAACACAGAATAGAGATGCCTCATAACTGGGAGGCCACATAGGCTTCCCTGTGCTCGGAGATGTGCAAGGGGACAGCCTGCCGAGCACAGGCTGCAGACCCAGGCCAACTCTGGCCACGTGGTCGCTGTGAGGTTATGTCCTGCTGGCTTGACTGCTAAATCCTGTCCTGACAGACGCCTCCAAAACAAGGCTGTCCCTTCCCTGGGCAAAACCATTCAAGTGTCCCTAGAATCAGTTCCCTGGAGCCATCTAACTTAAAGATTGAATCTCGTGAAAGCAAAGTGGAGGAAAGAGGGGAAGAAAGGCAGACGTCCCTCATCCTGATGCCCCCCGAGCTCTGCTGGAGGCTGCCGGACCACAGCCACAGAGCTGCTGACCACCGTGTGCACGACGGAGTGGCCCAGGCCCGTGGCAGGGCGGCATTTCCTCCTGGGGTCTCATCTCTGTTTTACGCCCCTGCGGGGTGAACCTGAACCAGATAAGCCACAGAGGAAAAAGAATTCTCCCCGGTCCTTGCTGCGGGGGAGACAGAGCCCTCTCCCGTCCGTGAATGCCTGCGGTCGGGGCGGCGGCCGGACGGTGGCCAGGGAGCGCTCAGGCCCCTCCGAGGATGGCTGGTAATTACACGCGGAAGGTGGTTACTCTGGCCTTGTTTCTGCTCTCTGTGGCTTTGCCTGGATCTTCAAGAAAGTCAACAAACCCTCCGCTTTGTGCTATGGTGTAATTTCTTCGCAGGGACAGGACTTTTCGGCTACTCCCAATCTGGCTACCTGTTAGCTGTGGCCGCTCATTTCCTTGTGCGCAGAGTAGCAATTACACAGCCGGAGGGCATCCACCGCCGGGTCTGTGCTCCTCCACGACAGGCACTTGGTGAGAGGGAGGGGACATCCTCTGCCTTCTGGAAGCAACTCTTAAAATAAACACACAGACTCCTCCTTGGGTTATCTGCCTGGGAACAGGAAGGAGGCTGCCGCCTCGAACTGCTCTGAGCCTTAGTCAGTGGGTCCGTCCACACGGGGACTGCGGGGAGCCGGAGGAGCGGGAGGCGGCAGGGTGGAAGGGGGGGTGTGAGCACAGGTGAGCACGCTCGGGGCACACTCCCGCTCCCGGAGCCAGGACAGGCTGTGCCCCAGCTGTCTTTTTAAGCTTACCAAGAAATGGTTCTCACCCAAGCATCATGATGGTAAGACACTGGTGTTCTTAAAGCTCGTCGCCGGACAAAGAGCCACATCGCTCGCCCTGTGCCAGGTAGCAAGACACCGCACAAGTGAGGAGAAACTGTCCTTGAGAATCGGAGCCAGAAGGCGCCTTTGACCTCCATCCCCAAATTAATTGGAGGAAGCCGAAGACCATGAGGTCAGCTGGACCGTCTAATGGAGCGGCCCCCAACCTTCTCATGCCTGGCTCCCACCTCTCCCGAGACAGGCTGATTCTGTAGTTTAGCCGAGGCGTCTGGGAGGCCCCGGAACAAAGGGTGGGGTCACGTTGGCTCCTCCTTACAGGTCTCGCGCAAATCAGCCATGCTCTCCAGTGGGCTCCACTTCTGCCAAGGCCTCCGAGGACCGGCAGGGGCTGACCGTGCAGCCTGGGCAGGCTCTGCAGGAAGGAAGAGCTCTGACCTCTGGGGTCTGGCCGCTCACCAATACCCCCACGGAGAAGCTTGTCCATGGCCACAGCGTCAGCTTTCTACGGGGTTGGTGCCACCAGAGCGCAGCCTGGGATGAAATCCTGAGAATCTCAGAATTCAGAAGACAGGAGTCCTCCATCCAACACCCAAAGATACGCCCCTTTCAGACGCACCCGAGGACCCTTCCCTGGGGTCCAGCTGCGTGTTAGAGATTCCCTCTTCGCAGGGACCCTCGCCGACGAGCATGGAGTGCGCCGTGCTAGACGTGACAGTCCTCGCGTGTGCTCCTGTGTGTGCACAAACCAGCACCCGAGCTCAGTGCTGAGTGTGTAAAGATGACCAGGACAGGGATCCAGCCTTTGAGGACTCAGAGGACATAGTCAGACAGACCCGACATTTTAGCACAGTGTGGGGAAAACAGGTGGTGGCCGGTCAGCATTCTGGGGGTGTATGTCCTCTGTGCCCTTTCTTTCCCATGAGCTGAGTGAGCCTGACGGGGGGCACCAGGAGGGTGGGGGCTCTGGCTGGGCTCCCACGGCCTGCACCCCTGCAAGGACGGGCCATGTAGGGAGGGGAAGGGTCAGGAGGCTACTGAGGCGCCCGGAACTGCTCAGCGTGAACAGACGGTAGCTGCAGGATAAGGCTGCTAGGCTGGGAGGGGGTGCTTGCTGGGTCTAGGGGCATCCCAGTTTCTCCTGCTGCAGCCCCCTCCCATGCAGGAGCTTCTGAAGCAGAGGGGCTGACTGGCTGCAAAAGGAAGAACCCAAACCCACAAGGTATTTGGTTCTGGATAGATGATGAGTCTTCCCAGTCCAGCTTTCAGAGCTCCCTTATCACCCCAACTGGCCCCGTAAGCCCCGCCTCGGCCTCAGGGACCTCACACACCCCAGTGCCATCCAAGAATGTGGCAAGGTCCTGTCCCTCTGGGAGCCGACCCCAAGGGCATCTGAGGGGGCGGGACTGGCTGGGCACCTCCCTGCACCTTGTCCCTCATCCCTTCTTGCTGATGCTTGCATCTGTCACTGCACCACCCCAGTGTCTCCTCCCACACCTCGTCCCCCTCACGCTCAGGCCCGAGGCCAGAGGATCCCCAGGTGTATGCACACATAGCTCCTTGTACCTGGGGCGCGTCTCCACTCTATGACAATCCTACAACACGTGTCTCCGGTCATCCACGGCCGCACAGGGCACCCCGTGCAGACAGCCTGACGGCTCCGTGCATGCGGTCCTTCAGAGCACTGACACCCGCCACCAAGAGAAGCAGGGCCACCTCTGTCCTGTGGTACGTTGTTGTTGGGTCCCCAACACCTGTGTGGAGTGGCCTGTGAGCTCCCAGAGGACGCCCACTGAGGACTGCACCCGTGATGGCTGCACAGCAGACCCCAGAGAAGGCTGTGGTTGGAGACAAGCACATCATTGTGCCCACGGACCTGCCCTCGGGCTTGGGGGGCTGGGGGAAAGCTGGGCTCAGCTCCTCAGCAGCTGAGCCTCCTCCAGCAGGAGATGCCCAGTGTGGTCAGAACAACCATGTGCCCTGTGCTTCCTTGTGCCATGGCCGCTGGGCTCCAAGTGGGCCTGAGAGGGAGGGAGAGAAAGGGAGGGGAGGAAGGAGAGGGATGGGCGGGGGGAGAGGAGGCAAACGAGGGCGGATCCCACAGTGTGAGGCCTCAGTGCCCGCATCCTTCATAGACCTGGGTCAGCCATTCTCCCGTCCGGCCCCACACTGGGAAACGCATGGCTCTCTGCTTTCGTGTGGAATGGTCACTCTGCATGCCAAGTTCAGGTGAAACCATGGTGTTTTAGAAGTAGCGAGCTCGCCATACAACAAACCCTCCACGCTACAAAAGCTCGACAATGTGAAGAACAGCATTGGGCCTGCAGAGGGGGACACGGTTCTGTCCAAGGCACCCGGTGCTGCGCTCTGGAAACCACGTGCAGACAGCTGCACCCACCAGAGCCGCAGGGGCAGCGGAAGTTGTGAGGCATCTCCTAAAATTGTGTTACTTTGAAAACTGTGGGCTGACGTTTCTGTGGACTGTGCTGGAAAGGGAAAATACGACTTTCCTTAAGAATTTATCATTCTCTGTACGCAGCCTGAGTCCCCATGACCCAGCATCCTGTTCTGCATTTATTTTTTTAAAGACAGGCCTCAGCGCGGGTGGGGATTCCAGCAGAGCCACTAGCGAGCCAGGAGGGAGGGGGTTTATCACAGGCTGTGTGATTGCTGCTGCACTGGGAGGTCAGACAGGGGGAGGGGAGTAAAGAGCTAGGGGCGGGGAGGGGGAGGCACAGGCTTCCCAGGTGAGGAGGGGGTTCAGGGGCCTCATCCTGGGACCGGACGGGAGCCCCGTCCCACTGCCTGCTGTGGATGGTGCAAGGTAAAGACACACCTGCCTGGCAGGCCTGGGGCTCAGACTAGAGATCTGGGACTCTGCAGGGAGACAAGGCAGCAAGGGACTCTGACCCGTCCTCAGGCGGTCACGGCCGCAAGTGAGGGACCAGCTCACTGATGTCAATCCCCATGCCCGCCAGCCCATGCACGCGCAGCTCTCCGTGGACTTGCCTGGGGTCTGTGAGTTAGGGCGAGGCCCCCTCAAGTTCCCAGACCCACGCCTCCGGGCTTGGATGGCTGGTAGAAGGTCGATGTTCGAAAGGCCCTCCGGGTCCTGAAACATAAACACTGCATAATAAGGATGTTAAAAAAAAAAAAAAGATGGTTTCCATCATTTTCCCAGCTGTCTGAGTTAATGGGCTTCTTCTCTGAGAACCAGGGAGATTAGCCTTGAGAGGAGATGCAGATGGCCAAGTGTGACCCTCGGGGGACAGGCCTGGGGCCTGTCACACAGCTGTTTCCGGATCCCCTCCCCCTTCAGTAAACACTGGGTGAACTCCGGGCCTGGCTGTCCCAAATCCTTTGATGTGCGGAGAGGACAACTGGGGCGCAGATTTCAGTGACCTCGAAAACCAGGCAGGAACCTCTGTGACCCCCGGGGGTTCAGGAAGGCAGCCTGGGCTGCGAACGGGCTGGGGGCCTTGTGGGAAGCCCGGGGCGCAGCCCCCAGCCCACCCCAGCCTCGCCAGATCCTGTCTGTCTGGAAGAGTAGGTCCATACTGAGGCCCGTATGAATGAAAACACTTTCATTCTTGGTTTCCATAATTACAGGCCAGGGCTACCCTGCAAACTAGGGAAATGTTCCCACACAGGGACGGAACACTAGGCACGAGGAGGGGTCTCAGGAGTGCCTGGGAACGGGGACTGTGTGGGTGGAATGGGCGTGCCTGTGTGCAGGCCCCTGCTGGGAGAGGGGCACAGGCTCGGTGACACAGCGTCCATGCACAAGATTATGACCAAGCTCACGGGGGCCTGGCTCTGCAGGTCTGATCTGGGTGCTGTCACGAAGTGTCTCATCTCAAGGCCGGGCTGGGGAGAAGCAGGGGGCCAGGCCAAGGGTCAGAGTGTTAGCGTCCAGGTGCTGTCGGCGTCTGCAACGCATTGGGGCGAAACTCCCCTCGGACAGCTGTCTAGAGGGCTGCAGGTGGGCACGCCGGGCACCCCCTGGGCGAGTGCCGTTCATGGTAGACACCCAGTCTGTGAGGCCCCTTCCTGCACTTTGTGTCTCCCGTGTCTGACTCGTGTGTCAGATGTAACAGCACAAACACGCAGGGAGCAGACACGATTTCCTGCTCTGTTTTGCCTTCTTGCTGTACCAATAGGCTCAGAGCAGTTTCTTTTTCCTCGATCTGCTATAAAAGATCAACAGACCGTCCTCAAGTCGGGAGAACCCAGCCCCTCTGCCGGCCCAGAGGACTGCCGAGTCAAGGCCTGGAGACTTCCGCGGCAAGCAGCTTAGAAGCTTAGTGCTGGAGCGTGCACTGGCAGACCCCAGCGCACACCAACTCCCACAGGCCATGACGCAGATCTTTCACAAGCCTGAGGACCGGCCAGGTTGGAAAGGCCTTACCTGCCCATTCCGGCCCCTTCCTTTCCCTGATGCAGAAAGTGAGGTCAAAAGACTTCAATGGCCCCTTGGAAGAAGCAGCACCAAGGCCCTTCCCAAATGCTCACACCGTCTCTCACCTGTACCCACACTGCCCCCTCCTGCTTGGGAGTCTGTGTGGAAGGCCCCAAGGGTAGCCCTACCCACACTGTCAGGAAGGTGCTCTGGCTCTCCCCTCAAAGAAATATGGGGGCTGTTTTCGTAGAAGGTGAGGGAGAGTATTGCCTGACTTCCTCACCCGCAAGAGTGGTCTGTGGTCTTAACTCATCATCCCCCCAACCCGCGTGCAATGCCAGTGGAGGACCTGGGCTTCTCGGCCACACAGGCCCCAACCCTATACCTGCCCAGACCGGCCAATGGGAGACGGGGGAGTAGGACCCCCTGAGAGGCAGCCCTGAGGTCTGTGGAAATGATAAACCAGATTCATATGAAAAACTGTTTGCCTGCACAAGCCTAACACTGATTCAAACATTAATTCTGCCAAAAGGAATGAACCCAGGGGAAGCCTAGGTGCTACCAAAGACACAGGCTTCCGATTATGCCGTGAGTAATCATGGGCATGGAAGCCACGGCTCGGGGGGCAGAGCCCAAGGTACTGTAATCCCGGCGCATGGTGACAGATGGCCGCTCCCCTAGTGGGGAGCACAGCGTAGTGCATAGACTTGTTCAATCACCGCGTGGTGCGCCTGAAACTAGTGTAACATCGTGTGTCCACTATACCAATTAAAAAATTTTAATAATATATTTCGCTTAACCCAATATGTCCAGAATATCATTTCAACATGTAATAATATAAAAATTAATGAGATATTTTACCCTATTACTGTAAGTCTTAGAAACCTGGCATGTGGATAACTTATGTAGAGCACGTGTGAGTCCCTGTGCTAAATTTTCATTGTTTAAGGGGAAATGTGGGTCTGCCCAAACAATAAAGTCATGTTTAACGGAAAAAAACAAAACCTAGGTGCTACTGCCATCCACTCTAAGCTTCTTGTCTTTGACTAGTTATCAAACAGCAAAAGAAGTCTAATTCAACAATTTATAGTCATTTTTAGAACAGATACAATTTCATTTCAATGAAACTCATGGGATGTAAGTTTCTTGGAAGACTTCTAATTTTGAAATAATTCTGGCTTCACAGGAAGTTGCAAAAACAGTAGAGAGATACCCCACGTACCCTTCACCCTCTTCCCCTAAGGGTTCCCCCTCCTAAAACTATAGTCTGTTCTCGAACGCAGAAAGTGGACATTGGCACAGTGTGTGTGTGTAGTACCACGTCATTTTATCACTGTGTAGACACATCCCCGCATCCATGGGTTGTCCCATCACCACGGAGGTCTCCCTGTCACACCCGTCCCCACCCTGGCCCCTCGCTATCCTAACACCTGACTCCACTGGTCTGCTCTTTGTCTCCACGGTCTTGTCATTTTGAAGTGTTTTATATGTGGAGCGATCTCTGGCTCAGCTTGTTGCCCTGAGATCTCTCCACACTGAGTATAGACAGTTCTCTTCATTTTGCTGCTGAAGCATAGTCAGTGTTTTCCACAAACCACCACTGTTCAAATGTCACTGCTTGGGGCTGTCACACATCAGGCCTGCTATGAGCATTCATACGGAGGTTCCCATGTGGAGATTCTTATTTCCCTGGGATCGATGCCAAGAAGTGGGGTTGCCAGGTTGTATGGTAAGTGTACATTTAGGTTTTTAAGAAATTGCCAGATTGATTTCCAGGGTGGCTGCACTACCTTACACTCACACCAGCGATGGATGCGAGACCTAGTTTCTACCCAACCTCGCCAGCACTTGGCATTGTAACTGTTTCAGCTGCTGGAATATGTGATAGAGAGATAGATAATAGATAATACCATCTGATATCTAATATATATGTATTCAATATATTATCTTTGTAAACTTATGTGCTTGTTGGCCATCTGTGACTTCTTCCATGAAATACCTGTTCATGTCTTTTGCCCATTTTCCAATTGGGTTGGTTTTGCTTTTACTCTTGAATTTTAAGAGCTGTACAAATGTCCCATGTGCACGTCCTGTGTCACGCATCCCCATCTGTGGCTTGTCTTTTCACCCTCTTCACCTTGGCTTCCTGAGACCAAGAGTCCCTAGTGTGGCTGAGGTCCAGCTGAACTGATTTTGTTCTCTGATGGATTCTTGTTTTGGTGACATGTCTTTTCATCACCCTCGGCCCTGAAGATTTTCTCCTAAACGTTCTGTAGCTTGATGTTTTACATTTAAACCTACTACCCATTTTGGGATAATTTTGTATAAGCTGTGCGGTTTAGCTCGAGCTTCATGTGCCTCATGCACGTCCAATTGTGCCCACACTGTTGAAAGACTGGGATATAAGACAAAAAATTGTTTTAATTTGTCATTTTGTTTATGAATACATAAGCGAAACTACATTTCTTTGATGTAGGTTTTTAAAAAATATTTTATTTATTTATTTGACAGAGAGAGCAAGAGAACACAAGCAGGGAGAGTGGCAGGCAGAGGCAGAAGGACAAGCAGACTCCCCGCTGAGCAGAGAGCCTGATGTGGGACTCAATCCCAGGACCCTGGAATCATGACCTGAGCCGAAGGCAGTTGCTTCACCGACTGAGCCACCCAGGCGCCCTTTGAGGTAGGTTTTGACAGTGAAATTCCTTGTCAGGAAGGTTTTGGATCCAAAATGCGTGTACAGGGTCTGGTGTCTATGCCTCCTCAAGGAACGTCAGTTAGCAGGATGGCTATCTGCTGCCGGTTATGGCAAAATGAAGCTCTCCCTGTGCTCAATGCTACAAGCACCCAACCAGCTTCTCCAAATATCACAGGGTCCACAACCTGCTTTCTAGGCATGTGGGTGTACATGGGGCTTGTCTGAGGCATGGGGCTATGTGACTGCCATTAGAAGCTCTGGGTCTTGTCCCCAGAGAGTAAGAATCTGTTTTAGGAAACACATAGAATGGATGACTAAATGGCTGGGAGTTAAATCTAGTAAACTTTGTCAGTATGAATCTTCTCCTAGCACACGGCTTAAGTTTATAAGGCAGCAACTTTCACTGTATTCTTTATAAGGAGATTTAATGTAAATTCAGTTTTTTTCTTTCACCACCAAAACAAGAATGATTTTCTGCTCCTGTTCTGAAGAACTGATGTCTGGGTGTGCATATGGTGTTTGGGCTTGGTCTGGATAAAAATTAATGAGAGTGAGGGCTCTGTTCTGTTGTCTACCAGGCTCTCTGGATCCTTCCCTGTGAGGGCAAGGTTCTGTTTACTTGTTGGCCATCTAGTTAGTTTATTTTCATATTTCTGCCCTTTAGGGAGTGAGTCTTCTTTTGGGAACTGGGGGGATGAGCGTCAAGGTAGAGCTCCAATGGCAGCAGGACAATCCCCCTGGCTGTTGTCCACCCCAGATCCCGCCTCCGCACATCCGGCCTCCACTTTAGGCCATAGTGGGACATGCAGGCAGGGAGGATATGCAGCAGGGGACCTGTCCTGGAGCCCAGGCATGGGTTCAAGACAGCCAGATAGGGTCTTGATAGGATCAGGAGGACACTGATGCTGGCTGTTTTTCAGTGAATCACTCAGACCTACAGTCTGCATGACTCCATCATGGGGACACTGGAATATTATTAGATGAGTAACATGACCCCTCACCCCATTTTACCCACCACCCCAGTGCCAGCCACAGCCATTGAATAACCTGGCTGCCTATTATTTGTCTGGATTGCATGGAACATAAGGACCCTGCCCGTGGCCTTTTCCATCTTCTCCCCTCTACTTATCCCCTACTAGGGCACTAATAAGCCAGAGGACTTTTGTGGGTACTGTTTTAAATACCAAAACAGGAGGTATAAATGAATACAGTAAGACTTCTGGGATGGGAGCATTGGTCTTGGTGTGATCTGGGCAGGAAAGCCTTCATAGATCATGGGCACTTAACTGGAGCCTTGAAAGGGGCATGTGAATTAAGTGGTGAGTACCCTTTCCCTTGGTACACTCACAAGTCTCCAGAAGCCCCTTCACAGAACCCTGGACTGATCATATGTGTGAGCCAGCACTCAAGGGTTAAACAGCAGAGAGCCTCGTTGTAGACAATGAGATCCAGATTTAGGCCGTAATTTGAGTTGACACATCCCAGGCTCCATTCCCTGGGAAAATAAAGAGAAAAAGGTGAATCTCATCTGCTGGTGCTGGAGAAAGGCCCCTCGGAGAGAGCCCATCATACAGGAAGGGGCTAGGAGCTGGGCAAGGAAGTCATTACCATGACATTTCAAGCTTGCAACTCTAAATCCAGAGCAGATGGAGAGTGTTAGGTTGCATTTCTGAGCTGGATTATAAATCAGCTCAAGGTAGCCTTGGCATTTCCTGAAAACCACTGAAGCCTCACTGGGGGACATTCAACATTCCGATGCGGAGAGCTGCAACAGACCCTGCTGTTTAGGGCAATTATAGTTAAAAAGCAAGATTGGCAGAGTGGATAAAAAAAAAATGACCCAACTGTGTGCTGTTTATGAAAAATCACTTTAAGTTCATCAGCATAGATAGGTTGAAAATAAAAGGATGGAAAAAGATATCCCATGAGACTATATCAATGAAAAAACGGTAGGAGAGGCCATATTAATTTCCAAAAATGTAGATTCCAGACCAAAGAAAATAACTAAAGACAAAGAAGGACAACACATAAAGATAAAAAGATTGACCCACCCAGGAAGACATTACAATCCTAAATGTGAACACAAAAAACAACAAACAGTTAAAATAGATGAGGCACAAACTGGTAGAGCTGAAGGAGGAATAAATAAATCCACACTATGGTTGGGAACTTTGGCACCCACCTCCCATCGCCTGGAGAGAAAATCAGCATGGATAGAATATGAACAACACAATCTACCACCAGCATCTAAGTGCACATATATAACCCTTGACCCCAGAGCAGCAGAACACACATTTTTTTTCAAGTGCCCGTGAACATTCACAAAACAGACCATATCTTGGACCAAAAATAAATTTAAGGAATGTAAAAGATTTGAGGTCATACAGAGAATATTATGTGAGCATAATGGAATCAAGCTTGAAATCAATAACACAGAAACAAAAAAAATCTCTAAACGTGTGGAAGGTAAACATCGCACTTCTGAGAAATCCATGGATTCAAGGGGAGGTATCACAGGAAATGAAAAAAATAGAACCAGGGCACTTGTGTGGCTCAGTCATTGGGCGTCTGCCTTTGGCTCAGGGCGTGATCCCGGCATTCTGGGGTCGAGCCCCACATCAGGCTCCTCTGCTGGGCGCCTGCTTCTTCCTCTCCCACTCCCCCTGCCTGTGTTCCCTCTCTCGCTGGCTGTCTCTCTCTCTCTGTCAAATAAATAAAATCTTTTTAAAAAATGTAGAACTGAATAATGAAGGAAAATGAAAACACAGTGTATTAAAGAACGTGGGATGTGGCTAAGGCAGTGTGAAGAGGAAAATTCATAGTACTAAAATGTTTACGTTAGAAAAGAGAACTCTCACTTCATAAATCTAAGTCCATACCTCCAGAAACTGAAAAAGAAGAGCAAGACAAATGGGAAGATGCAGAAGGAAGGAAATCATCAAGTTCAGAGCAGAGATCAGTGAAATAGAAAACAGGCAAACAGAGAAAACGAATAAAACTGCCAGTTGGTTCTTCAAAGAAAAAAATCAATAAAATTGATGAGCCTGCAGCAGGAGGGCTCAGCAGCACCAGGATGGAAATGAGACTGTCCTGCAGATGTCACTCAACCCTTTAAGGGATTACAGGGGAAACGAGGAAATGCAATGAATAACTTTATGCTCATAAGTTTGAATATTTAGAAGAAATAGGCCTTCTTTGAAAACCTAAAGCTGCTAATCAACCAGGGTGAAATAATCCAAATAGTCTGAGAATGATGAAATAAATTGAATTCATGATTGAAAATCTCCTGAAAGTCTCTGGCACTTTCACTGGAGAATTCTACTAAATACTTGGGCTTTTGGTTCAAGATATTGTTTTTATTACAATGGTGCAGAATGGGAGTCCTTACTTTTGTAGAGTATTCTTACATACTATTTCTTCTTCCTGGAGACCCTAGAGCAAGAGCAGCCATGCTGTGTGTGCTCAGCCCTGTGGGTTCCCTACTTTCCCATCTCCCAGGGACCGAACTCCAGCTTCAAGCCAGATGCGCCCCCTTGTTGTCCACAGCACGACCTCGACCACTCTCTTTCCCAGAAGTTAGTCCACAGCAAGCCCCGGGCCCTGGTGGGTTTTCACTCTGCTTCTCCTCTAGTGTTTGGGGCCAGAGCCCATGAGTCTGACGTGCCGAAGGGCAGGTCCGTGAGCAGAAAATCCTGAGCTCAGAGAGACAAATCCCAGGAGGCACCATTGGAGCCCACGAGTGGGATTAGGGGCAGTCAAAAGGCCAGCTGGGGAGTTCAGCGGATGGACCGTCATTTCCTGTTCTCAAAATTTCCTTTAGGATCTGCAGCCTGGCTGCTGTGCGGGGGAAGCTGGGGGAGGAGCCCGGGCCTGGCGCTGCGGGTCTGGCTGGCGCTCCTGATGGGACCCTAAAATCTCACACAGGGGCCTGTCCAGGCCAGGTCTGATCCCACACACAGGGAGACGTGGCTGGGCCTGTGGGTCAGCAGAGGGGTGTGTGTGTGTGTGTGTGCGCGCGCACGTGTGCATGTGAAGACGTGTGGGAGAGTGTGTGTAAACATGCATGTGCGTCCGTGTTTGAGTGTGTGCAGAAACGGAATGGTGTCTGCGTGTGAGTGTATGTGTGCAAGTGGGTGTGTATGTACAGAGGAAAGGATGGATCTAAAATGTAAAGACCATTTTTAAAAAATATAACCAAAGTGCCATTATCACCTACAAGTCCTAACAACAGTCCTTCATAGCATCCGTGCCCAGTCCGAGTTCACTGCTCCAGCGGTCTCAGACACCACACTGTGGCAGCTCGCTGCGTCAGGGTCTGCCGTCCCTGTGCTGGTGGAAACGTCCCTCGCTATCCCGCACGTTATTTGCTGCGTCAACTGCTCCTTGATCCCCCAGAATCTCTCTCAGTTTAAATCTGCTTTTGGGGTGCTGTGTGGCTCAGTCTGTTAAGCGTCTGCCTTCAGCTCAGGTCATGATCCCAGGGTCCTGGGATCGAGTCCTGTATCGGGCTCCCTGCTCAGCGGGGAGCCTGCTTCTCTCTCTCTCCCCTCTGCTTCTCCCCCTGTTTGTGTTCTCTCACTCTCTCTCTGATAAATAAGTAAAATCTTTAAAAATCAATCAATCAATCAATCAATCAATCTGCTTTCTTTCGGACTTTGAACCCTGAGGTCATTGTTCAGCAGGCCCCTCTGCTCAAGTGTTTCCTGCGAGCTGGTGCCTGGACCTTAGGCCTCACCGCCTCCAGGTACAAATGTGTGTCAGGAATAAGCTCTGAGGGTTGTGTCCTGCCAAGAGGCCGCTGCGTCTGCCGTGTCCTCATTTGCTGGTCATAGGGGCTGCTGAGGTCAGGCCCAGAGGGCAGGGGCTCTATGTGGCCCGGGATGTCACACGGTGGGGCCACGGTGCTGTTGCTTTTATGGGAACTTCAGTGCCAGGACAAGGGTCCCCATCCACACCCCACCCTGGACGGGCTCATGGCCGCAGGAACTGGTGATGGTGGCGTGGGCCCCTGGCCCCCACCGACTGTCCTGACAGCTAGCAGTCGGATGGTGTCTTTGGGTGTCTCCTCCTCAAACGAGTGGGGTCCCTGTTACTTCAATGGTCGGCTTCATTCCCACGCTGGGCTACGGAGCACCGCATAGACACCTGGAAAAATCGGGGAGCTCTCCTCACTGCCGAGAAACCACAGCAGCGCGGGCAGAGCTGGACAGAGCGGCCAGATGAGTTGCGGGGCCTCATCTTGAATGTTTCCGCAGAAAGAGACGAGATGAGGGCGGATGGAAACTTCGTGGTGTCAGCATAAGGGATGGGATAGGGGACGACCAGGTGGCTGTGAGGTCTGGGAGCGATCACGTTGTTGCCATCTGGTCCACCGCTAACGAACGGGGGATGGCAGGTGATGTCCAACAAGATGTTTTCCTCAATTCTTTTTCCTTTGTCTCCTAAACAGGAGATTTGATCAACTTGACGTTTTTACCAAAGGAAACATGGGGGAGAGAAGGGGAGGGGGTGTCCACTCACGTCAAGTGCCCGTCCCCCTGTCACCCCTTGGCCCTGTTCCTCCTTCTGGAAAGTGTGGTCCGAGGATGGGGCTTTTGCCGTGACAGCTGAGAGCAGGACCACAGTCCTCGGGGACTGCCAGCGGGTCCTGCCAGGGGACGCAGCCCACCCTCAGATGCCACACACCAGCCCCCTCGTCCCTCACGAATGCAAGCCCCTGGCCTCCGGCGAATGGAGGAGGAAACATTTGTTGTTACCACCTCGCAGGGTGCTGTGAGCATGACCATTTCCTGGCGGGAAGCTTCTCCGTCTTCCCCAAGCCCCTGGTCCCTCGTCGTTGATGGTTGTTGACAATTTCTGAACCACAGCAGCTCCAGCAGTGCCCTGAGATCTGGGGCAGCAGGTGCTTTCCTGGAGCAGAGGCGGCTGGTGCTGTAAACTGCTAGGAGCTTCTCTGTGTTTGTTCACGTAGGATGACGTTCAGTTGGGTGACAAGACATTCTCTTCCGAAGTAGATAATGCCGAGCAAGGCTGGAGTCCTCCAGGAATCACTCCTGCAGTTTTGGGGAAACATCGCTGGAGCCTCAGTAGGTGGTCGTCTGAGGCTAATGTGGGGGGGGGGGCGTCTTGAATTTCCAGAGCATTCACAGTGCTCTGGGGTTCCAGCTCTTGGACCCACACAGGTCCTCGGCTGCTTCCTTCTCAAGGCCTTGCCCCCAGCTGTGACATCACGCTGGCCGCAAGGGACTGTGGTGTCCATGCCATCCCCTGTGGCTCTCCGTCCCCTCGTCTCAGTCTCAGTGAGCGAATTAAGGTGCCAACGGCGCGTCCAGTAGGCTTTCTGATCTCTCTTCCCAGAAGCGGCTCGCACTTAAAAAGCAAGAGAGACAGTGCTGGTGTCCTCTGCTTCAATACCTTATGCTGCCTCTTGTTTTAACTTTTAAAAGCAGATAAACATTTGTTTACAATGCCGTTGATTTATCGTGATCCCTTTTTATTAAGGGCTGGGGATACGGTGCCGCAGGTGACAGGGCCAAAGAGAAGCAGCCCGGGCACCGTGGCATGACCGCAGGCGCCCACCTCCCCCGCCGAACCCCGGAGCCTTCCCCACGTGCTGCCTGCACCAAAGCCGCGGCCAGCGGGGCTCTGTGTGCCAGGCCAACGCAGACGCAGCTTGGTCACGCGGGTTGTCTTTCACAACGTGAGAAGTCACCCTGTGCAGGAAAATCAGTGGGAATATATACTGTTTGTGAACTTGGAATCGGATGAAGGAGGCGTGTGTGTGTGTGTCTGCGTGCGCACGCGCCGTGTGCATAAGGAGCAGAGGGGAGGAGAGCCCGAGAGCCCCAGGGACACCCCCGGGACAAACTGCTCTCTGCGGAGAGAGACAAAAAGAGTAGTAGGAGCTGTGTTGGCCCCTAAAGCTCTACAATCCCAGGGACTGGGGGGAGGCCAGGGCAGACCGAGCAAAGACTCAACAGTAACCTATAAAAAAGGACAAGATAGACCGAGGGGAGCACTTAAACCAGTGATGCTGGATCCACAGATGTATCACATGCAGTTAGTAAAAATCAGACATTTAGACACTATTTCGTGCAGGCCATAAAGCAAACTCCACAAGTTTAAAACTGCCACCTAGAAATATAAAATCACACATATTGTTTCCAGTGCACAACTGAGCAGAAAAATGGTACGAAGTGAGTGTTCAGAAAGAGAGCCTCTATGTTTAGAAACCTAGTATTTGACCGGAGTGGGGTTCCCGTGTTGGGAAATGAGGGCCCCTGAATGGACTGCTTCTTGGGCACCATCGGGACCGTGCTCCGTCCCCGGATCTGGTGAATAGCCGGCGTCTAGACTAGACCCACATCAGAGCAGGACGTGAGCAGGACGTTGCTGTTCGTGACGCTCAGCCACGGACGTGTTCGACTTGCCTGCCAGACCGGCCAGATGCCTGTACCCCCCTCCTTGGAGCCGCTCACTACACGCTCAGAACTCGGTGCTGGGGCGGGTGGGCAGTTGCCTCCGAAAACCTGAGATCCACAGCATTGCCTTGGTTTTGGGGGACAGGTGGCAAGACCACCCACCCTTGAGCCTGGAAACAGGGAAATCCGTGTTGGTGTAACTGCTGCCCGTGGGAGTTGGGAGGCTCGTCCCAGGCCCGTCTGAGTGGACAGAGCCGTGACCGGAGCTGGAGGTGTGTGGGGGACGAGCTCGGGGCTGCTGGGCAGTTTGCAAGGAGTGGGGAAGGGAGCTGGGGCAGCTCACAGTGCGGTCTCTCAGGGCTGGACGCGGAAAGCCAAGGGTTTCCAGGTCACAGGCACCGCGAGGTGGGATTTAGACGAACAGAGGCCAGCAGGAGGGCAGCAGACCCTCCCCAGCAAACAGAGAGACGGAAGAGGCCCACACGCGTCTGAGGGCCTCCAGTGGGTCGGGAGGAGGAGGACGCGGTCCACGTGGGGGGAGTACCACCCAGGGGAGAGCTCCGGGTATGGCCACTCGAGTTCCATCCCAAATGGAAGCCTGCAAACCCGGAAACCCATCCAGTTTTGGAGGGAACCGCGTCACCAGAGAGACCACGAACAGAGACAGCAATATGATGGTGATCACGCCGTGACCCACAGACGACACTTGGGCCTCTGCGGCAGACAGCATCAGCAGCCCACCGCCACCTCCCATCCGTCGTGGTCTTCCTGTGGGGCCAGCACACCCGCCACCGCGGACGGGTCCGTGTTCTCCCACCGCCCCCCCAACTCTGGGCGTGCTTGGGGCAATGGCAGAGCCGCCATCACGGGATGACCACGGCCAGGGTGACACACCTTCTGCGGGCTCTCGTGGGACGTTGGCACCCGGAGCCCAGTTGCTGTGCTGAGAGGAGCCCCGGCATCCCGGAGACGGCCCCCGGGAGGGGCCAGGCCGTCTGACCCCTACCTCTGGGTGAACTAACTCCCAGCGCCAGCTTGCAGGCCACGAGAGCAAGCCACTGTGGACGTGAGTCCTCCAGCTGCTCCTGAGCCAGCCTGGCGCTGTCACGAGCCCCGTCCAAACTGCAGATTTGCTAGCTGAATACGTGATGTTTGTTTTTAAGCTGCTAACCTTTGGGGTGTTTGTCACACAGCAGTAGACCAGCACAACGGCCCCACAGCAAGATGCTGGCTGCATGCTGCCACCTCCCCGGGATGAGTGCACCCATCCTCCCCCCACGCTTCGGACGGCGGACGAGGAGGGAACTCCCCGGTGCTGTATCACGGAAAACAAGGATCAGGGAGCCCCCCTCCCCACCCCTGAGAGTATGATTAAGGCCTAATCAGGAAATCTGCACTCCGCAGGCAGGCGCCTTCCCAGGGACCATCCTGCGGAATCTGTAACTTTGAACCAGTAATCGCCGCGTGTCTCCCTTTCTTCCTTTCCTGAACAAGGGTTGATCGCAGGTACCCCCCCCTCCCCCGCTGCTGCACAGGACCCGTGCAGAGCACAGCTGACTTGACCTTTCAGTGCCCAGAGAGATTTCCCATCTGGTCCTAATGGAGAGGGACGTGCATCCCTGGGGCTCAGGTGATGCAGGCACAGGATGGCTTTTCGCACAGTCTCCCTTGGGGGGATATGAGAACATTTGCCGCATGGGCAGCGGCAGTGCCCCGACCATCTGTGTCCGGTGGGGCAGAGTTCACATAGACTCCTGGCGCTCACCCGGACCCATGGGCACCTCCGCGTTCCCAGACTCTTGACCTGTGATGCGTTCTGGCCAGTGGAATACAGGCAGCCCATTGCAGGCCTGGCTCCTAAAATGTCCCACACCATCACCCCCGTCTGTGCGTCTGTCCCTGTGGCTGAGAGCAAAGGGTCCTAAGAAGCTTGAGTCACTCAGTGGAAACAGCCCAGACCCACATCAGACATGCAGTGAGCAAAATTAACCTTTTTTTATGTTAAACCACTAAGATTTGGGGTTATCTATTACAGTATTTAGGGTTAATTAGCCTGTCTACGATGATAAGCAAAGACTATGAATAGAAATGTTAAAGTGAAAAGACCCAAATGGCCCGTAAAGATGAAAAGATGTTCACTGCGAAGAAAAGCAGAACAGCGCTTCAGTACCGCTTTCCTGCCCATCAGATGGCGAGAAACAGTCCGCAGGCAGTGAGGGAAATGGGAGCTTTTCAACATCGATGGTGGCAGGTGCGGAGTCAGAGTTCAGGGCCAGGAACAGAAATGGATGTAAGTACTTTAAGCGGAAAGATTTCCTGCAGATAACAGTGCGCTGACAAAGTCAGGAGAAGGGCTGGGAGCGCGGGAGGAAGGGGCTGCAGGCTGCGCGTCCCGGGAATAGAGCCCCCGCCTGCCGCCCCAGAGCATGCAGAGCCCCCACCTGCGGCAGGGGGCGTGGGGGCCCAGGACGCTGCTGTTGGGACGGCTCGATTCAGGGGTAGAGTCCTCCCTGTGTCCCCAAGGCAGGAGAGCTGGGGTGCTGACCACGACTGACCGACACACAGACAGACTCCACTGGGCGGGGAGGCGGCAGTGTGGGCCGCAGGCGAGGCTCCTACTCTCACCGTCCCGCCACCCAGAGAGCACATCACCGGCAGGACCTCCCACGCAGACACACACCCTCAGGCCGAAAGCCCTGCTTCCCGGTGCACACGGGGCAACACGGCCGAGGGGATTTTCAGTATTAGATTTTGGAAATGGTGAACTGTCCCTCAGCATCAGGTGAATACATGGTTCATTCTGTGCCAATTAATAAGGGGGAAACTGCACTGAAGTGGACTTGGGGTGCTGGAGGGGAGGCTGGAAGGGGGAGCAGCTGGGCTCCATGCCAGTCCCAGGAAGAACTGGGGATTACAGGCCCCTCGCAGAGGAAGAAATCTTCAATTACAGGCCCAACCGGGAGAGACAGACACTGTGTCTCCTACAAGAGATCCACCAGCCCTGCAGCTCGGCCAGTGAGAAACCCTCACTGCCCTGGACTCTTGCTTTTCTCCAACGGACCACCACTCAAAACAGCCCCCTCCACCCACAACACCCTCCTTCTTCTCCATAAAATCACCTTCCTCTCCTGCATTTGCTGGACTCACCTTGTTTCTCCCACATTGCAATCCTCTGCCGTGCCTGCAAAAAAGCCCATCATTGCCAAATAATCGGCCGTTTTATTTTTAACGTACCAATTCCTACAAGGGAATATTATAGAGCAATAAAAATAAATGGACCAGATCTACAGATATTAACAAAAGTAGACAGCAGAAAACATAGTAATTTAAGGAAAAGGCATGTGTCAGAAAGATACAGGAAGTGTGGTTTCGATGTTGCATATTTTTAAATAAATATATATTAAGATTTTATTTACGTGAGAGAGAGTGAGACAGAGGGAGCATGAACGGGGAGGAGAGGGAGAAGCAGACGCCGTGCTGAGCAGGGAGCCCGATGCGGGACTCGATCTTGGGACTCCAGGATCACGACCTGAGCCGAAGGCAGGCACTTAACCCACTGAGTCACTCAGGTGCCCAATGCTGCATGTTTTTAAGAGTGCCCAGAACAATAGATACATGTCCATAGTCATAGATACATGGATTGGACCTTGGCAGTGGGCATGCAAGTGTCTAGCATATCATTACCTACTGGGTGGGTTAAAAAAGTTTGCTAATTAGGGGCGCCTGGGTGGCGCAGTCGTTAAGCGTCTGCCTTCGGCTCAGGGCGTGATCCCGGCGTTCTGGGATCAAGCCCCACATCAGGCTCCTCTGCTAGGAGCCTGCTTCTTCCTCTCCCACTCCCCCTGCTTGTGTTCCCTCTCTTGCTGGCTGTCTCTGTCAAATAAATAAATAAAATCTTAAAAAAAAAGTTTGCTAATTAAAATGAAAACTTGAGAGTGAAGTTAGGGGATGCGGATGAAGGAGTGAAGCTGTCGTGAAATGCGCCAGGTGACAGACACCAGTACAACTGGCCATTCCAGAAACAAAGCATTTTATAAGGACTTTAGGCAGTCGTGGGACTGCAAACCAAACTTGTAGTCCTTACAACCAACAGAAATAGATGAGTAGCATAGAAGGGGGAATTGAGAAGCTCAACGAAGTTTATTTGTAATCAGGAGAAGAGTAAATTCACTGGACAAAGTTAGGCTGGTCAGAAAATGAAATTAGGGGCGCCTGAGTGGCTCAGTTGGTTAAGGGTCTGCCTTCAGCTCAGGTCATGATCTCACGGTCCTGGGATCGAGCCCCGCATTGGGCTCCCTGCTCAGCAGGGAGCCTGCTTTCTCCCTCTCCCTCTGCCTGCCACTCCCCCTGCTTGTGCTCTCTCTCTGTCAAATAAATAAATAAAATCTTTAAAAAAAAGGAAAAAAAATGAAAATGAAATTAACTTAATTAGCTGTCCATTCGGAAAACGGATGGTTTAGATTCCTAATTCACACCCACTCTGTGTTTCTATATTCATTTAAATTGGTTTTTTATTTACTAAGAAATAAATTTCAGTTGGATTTGAGAGCTAAATGTAAAATCAAAATTATGCAAATATTAGAGACAGTTTAGGAGAATATAAATGCCAGAAAATAATCTTCAAATTTATTGTTACTTCCGTGGTTAAAGGTAAATTGTAGTGTGCTACATGTCACAGACTATGTCAGAGGAGATAAAAAAGAAAAACCCGGGGCCGCCTGAGTGGCTTAGTCGGTTGAGCATCTGACTCTTGATTTCGGCTCAGGTCATGATCTCGGGGTCATGGGATCGAGCTCCGCATCGGGCTCCCCGCTCAGCGGAGAGTCTGCTTGAGATTCTCTCCCTCGGCCCCTCCCCCTGCACTGCACTCCCATGCTGTCTCTCGTCTTTAAAAAATGAAAATTAGAAAGTATATTCTGCAGAATCATATACACATAGAGAAAACTGAAAGTAGCTCAGGTTGTTTGGAAACCAAAAAAGATGAAGTGTGAGTATTATTCTGTTTTCACACAGTCTTGCGTTTTCCAGGGACGCCCGTGTGATACTTGCGGTCTGTCCCCATACCCCCCAGCTGAGGAGCAGCGGGGCACGGCTGCGGTGACCAGGGAGGTTTCCCGTGTGCACCAGTCAGGGCACCGCACACCATGGCAGCTGGGGGGCGGGTGGGACAGACGCCCTCCAGTGCTCTTGTGAGTGTAACGGGGTGGGGGGGAGGCGCAAGCAGGGACTCGAGGATGTGACTTCACAGAAGGCTCCGGATATGGACACTTGGGTCCAACTTCTTGACCAGGAATGTCTCTCAAGGGTTCGCTCCTTAACCCACACACTGTCTCCAGAAGCAAGTCATCTCTAGGATTGCCAAGGAGTCAAAACAGATGAGAGAGTGGGAGGACGAGTCAAGCATGCCTTCCATCAGAGGCCCATGTGGCCATCCACCCTGTGGGCCAGCGAGGTGCTGCCGGCTGCCCGGCCTGCCTTCGGAGAGCCCACAGGCTAACCTCTCAGCGGAAGCTGCCCCCGCCTCCTCCGCCTGCACTGCAGGACAGGCAGCCCCGGGCATTCATCCCTCTGCCTGACGTGCAGGGGCCACGGCTGCTCCACGACACGGCTCCACAAGGCCCCTCCCCTGCCTCACCAGCCCGGGAGGGGCTGCGGCCACCATGGCCTTGGCTTCCTGTGTCGTGATGCCGGGGCGGCTGGGGCCTTCCTGCCCCTCCCAGAGCTGGCCCCGTGTGGGGAGCGCAAACTCCCCCAGGACCACGTGCTGAGACCACACCCACCGCCTCTTCTCGGCCCTTACGGTCTGGGCCACCATCCCCCTGACCTTGTCACTCCAGGGTCCAGTGCTGGACATCGGGGACAGCCCCAGAGCTCACGGATGTCATGCAAACTTAGCCGATCCTAAGCCTGCTTCTGCTGCCTCATGGGAGCCACAGTAAGATTCAGGCCCGTGCGTCCGCTCACTCGCTCCAGGGCCCGACTTCCATTCCCCCCTGCGTGGCCGGCGGGCCCGTCCCCTCCCCTGCTGGTCATCTCCTGAGCTGTTGGTCTCATCCTAGCTCCGTTTTCTACTAATACCCTGTACTTTGGAAGCGCGGCTTCAGTGACCGTGGTACTCACACGGACTCCCAGTTCCGGCGGTTCTTCCTGGGAGGGGCTCACGGTTATGCATCTTGTGTTTTAAGCTCCAGCATGTCTCCACTGAGTGGGAAGACGTTGTTTGTTCTTTCCATGTTTCTCCGGCCCAGGAGATACACATCAACCCAGAGTCTGGGGATGGAGTTGTTTATTATTCTTGGAAGAATAGGGAGAGAGGAGGCAAATCTTGCATTGGCATGCTTGTCCCCGGAGAATCGTTACGACGATGGTCGTCCCACGAGGAGGCCAGCTTATGGGGGGGGGGGGACAGCTGACCCGCTGCACCATGGATGTGCCCCTTCCGCAGGGGAAGGGAGCCTGGACCAGACCCTGCTGGCGTGGTTGCTCCTGCCCTTGGGGACACGACCCGCTGACCCCCCACAGCCCCAGACCAGCTGCCGCCAAGCCCCCTGACATGGGAGTTTCTGCTAGACGTGCCCCACTTCAGAAAGCAGGATTGAAGCGGATCAACTTCAGATATGGGCCAGCCGGGCCCGTCCACTTCTTCCCGCACATCACTGAAGTTCACGGCGGTCGTCGACTTGCGTGGACGCCCGGGGACAGAGCCTGGAGGAAGCTCCCCGCCCCAGCTCAAACACTGCAGTTTGCGTTTTTATGACCCAGTTGCCAAACACCACCACAACTCAAACACGGCGGACTTCCAAGAGATGTCCGAGAGGCTGTTGGCTTGGGAGCAACGAGCGACCGACCAAACGGAGAAAGTCGGGCCTCACGGGGCTGCTTGCCGCTGTGTAACCGACTCAGAGACGGGGTGGATTTTGTGTGTCTTGGTCAATCGTCCGTGTCACTTCCATTAGCTGGCGCATTATGGTGAAACACAAGCACGGCACGGGGCTTTTTCCACTCCGGACTTCCCCATGAGCTCTGCGAGGACGGCGCTGGCCGGCTGTGCGGGAACGGAGGGTCCTCAGAGCCCGTCTACACCACCGCTCTGCGAAGCTTTGCTGAAAACCATCATCACTTACCATGGCCCCCTTTCTCCCCCTTCTACCCTCTCCTGCTGAGGCCTCCTGGGACACTGAACGATCATCAAATCCTTGTGCCACACGGGATTGCTCTCCTAAGAATTTCACGCCATTTGGGTGCCCCTAATAAATAACCATCACCCCCCACACACACACACACGGAGACCCTGGATCCTTGCTTCAGGGGAGAGCCCGTGCTTGACTCGTGTTCACTCAATTGTCTCTTCCCTTTGTCGGGAAAAGGGACCCTTTTCCTTGGGCGGCAACCTCTCCTGAAGAGCCTGTTTTGGGCAGAACAGTCCTTGGTGGTTCCTGAACGAGACAAGGTCTGCGCCCATCACCACCTTCCCCTTCACCCCGTGTTCTCCATACATGGTCTTCCCTGCGGTGTTTCCGACATCGACCTGCACGTCTTCAAGACTCCACGCCAACTGTCTCATGAAAAGCTCCCTGACCTGCCCAGGCGGCATCGGGAGCCCCTGCTCTGTGCTTTCAAAGTGCATCCAGGGTACTCGGGTAATTGGCTGCTCTCTGTCTCCCTCCTGGGAGCTGGGAATGATCTGGAACGTGTCCAGTCAGCCAGCCTCTACTCAATTCCTGGCTCTCTGACAAACGTTTGTTGAATGAATAAGTGAGTGGTTGTAGAATGCACTTCGAATTTAGCCGGATGGATCTGTTGTGACATTATTGGCTGTTTGGTTAGATACCTCAAGGAAGCCCCTAAACCTGACCTGGCCCAATGCCCCTGCTCTTAGGCGAGGACTGTATAAATGGCACCGTCGTCTCCAGCTGAATGCATGAGTCACCCAGCGTGGGACCAGCAGAAATCTGTGGTCAGCCCACAGAGTTGTGAGAAATAACACTCAATCCTGAAATGGTTTGTTGACATAAGATTCTTTCTCCCTAATTTCTTTTTCCGCCATTCACAAGGTGACCTGAGCACTTCCCTGCCCCCCACAAGAGGACCCAGGGACAAGAGCCGGGTGGGAGGTAAGCGTCGGCCGGTGTGGGACCAGTATCCTCAGACTGATGCTAGGTGTGGACTCTGCCCTTCCTCTGGAGGCACGTAGTGTCCACCTCTGGGCCTCTGTGTCCTCTGTCCACGGGCAGCCTGAGTTGGCACAGTTGAGTTTTCAAAGTGAGCTTTGAGGACCAGCGGGGTTTGCAGCCAGGTGCTGGAGGGGCCAGGCCGAGGGCATCCCTGGAACTTGCGGTGTGAGACTCTCCCCACCTATTGGAGAAGCTACTTTTGTATAGGTTTCATACATTGGGCTTCTGTCTAAAATTTTATTTGAGAAAAGCATTTAACTGCTTTGAACATGTGAAAATCACTGGACTAGATTATTTTCCAGGGCCTTTGGGGACCTCATCTTGAGTAAGCCGGAAGCCCATGGCTCCAGCAAGAGCCTGCTCTCATTTGGTGTCTTGACGCAAACACCCAGAAAAACCTAGCGTCCAAACACCCTGTGGTTTCACACAGAGCTGGAGAACACGCGGGCGTGTGGTGGGAGTCAGCACGGAGACGTAACTGGCTCGTGGGGTTGTATGTGGCACCACCATTCACAACAGGTCACTCGGGGATTGCCAGTAAAGCGCTCTCAGTGGCGGACGGGCAGCCCCTGCGTCCCCTCCGTGCACTTGGAGTTCATCTCCGTTCAATCTTCCCTAAGGCTTGCCCAGCCCCCTACAGAGTGAGCACGTCTGTGGGCCATCTGCACACCCGGGCCTGGGTGGGATGAAGACCAAAGATCTGCACACTGAAATCAGTAAGACATGAATAAAAGAAATTAATGAAAATACACATAAATGGAAAGATATCCCATGATCATGGGTTGAAAGGGTTAATATTGTTAAAATATTCAAGCCACCACAAGTGATCTATAGATTTGATGCAATCCATTTGAATATCTCAATGGCACTTTTTACAGACATAGAACAAACAGTCCTAAAATTTTTATGGAACTATAAAAAACCCAAATAGCCAAAGCAATCTCGGGAAAGAGGAATGAGGCTGGAGGCATCATAGTTCTTGATTTCCAACTGTAGTGTAAAGCTACAATAATTAAAACAGTATGGTATTAGCATAAAGACAGACACATAGATCAATAAAACAGAATAGAAATCCTGGAAATACACCCACACGCATACAGTCAACTAATCTATGACAAGAGCGCAAAAAAATACCTAAGTGAAGGACGGTCTCTTTGGTTAAGTGGTGTGGGAAAACCAGACGGCCACATGCAGAAGAATAAAGTTGGACCCTTATCTTACGCCAGACACAAAAATCAACTCAAAATGGATTAAAGACTTAAATGTAAGACCTGAAACCAGAAGTCTCCCAGAAGAAAACACAGGGGAAAAAATCTGCTTGACATTGGTCTTAGCAATGTTTTTTTTTTTTTAGATTTGACACCAAAAGCATGGGCAACACAGAGAGAAACAAGTGAAACTCTATGAAAGCAAATGTTTCTGCACAGCAGAGAAAACCATAGAAAAACGAGAACGCAACCTCTGGAATGAGGCAACCTCTGGAATGAGGCAAAACATTTACAAACCATATATCTGCTAAGGGGTTAATATCAAAAATGTATAAGGATTTCTACAATTCAATAGCAAAAAACCTCCCCCATAATCCTATTAAAAATGTGCCAAGAATCTGAATAGACATTTCTCCAAAGAAGACATATAGATGGACGAGTACATTAAAGATGCTGAGCATCACTCGTCGTCAGGGACGTGCACACCAAAATCACAATGAGATGTTACGTCACACCTGTTAGGATGCCTATGATTAAAAAACAAAGGAGAAGTGTTGGCAAGGACACGGAGAAGAGGGAACCTGTGTGCGCTGTTGGTGGAAATGCAAAATGGTACAGCCAGTGTGGAAACCAGTATGGAGGTGCCTCAAAAAGTTGAAAATAGAGCTACCCTCTGATCCAGCAATCCAATGTCTGGGCATTTATCCAAAGGAATTTAAATCAGGATCTTGAAGAGCTATCTGAACTCCCATGTTCTTTGCAGCAATAGTCACAATTGCCAGAAGATGAAAACAATGGAATATCCATCCATGGATGAGTGGATTAAGAAAACGCAATGCACACACACACACACACACACACACACACACACGGATATTACTCAGCCATAAAAAAGGAATTCTTTCAATTGGGACAGCGTGGCTGGACCTGGAGTTCATTATACACAGTGAAATAAGGCAGACTTGTAAAGACAAGTGCCGTATAGTCTCACTTCTCTGTGGAATCTCGTCAAGCTCATAGACTAGAAGGGCAGTTGCCAGGGTCTGGAGGGAATGGAAAAGCAGGGCTGACGGTCCGACGGTACCTAGTTTCAGTTACGCATGATAAATAAGTTCTGGGGATCTACTATAGGGCTGCAGCTAACAGTGCTGCACTGTATACTTAAAATTTCTTACGAGGGTAGCTCTTATGTGAAATGTTACCCCCCCCACACACACAATCGTAATAAAGCGCAGGAGGAGGCTGGGGAGGTGGCGGAGTCATTATGGCCCTAAGGACAGTCTGGGTTCACCAGGATGCACTTAGTTCCCAACTCAGGGAGTTGTGTTCATTACCTTCCACAGCTTTTAACGTGTCGCCCATACCTCAATGAGGTGGTTTTAAAGGAAAAAGAAATTGGCCATGCACATACCTTTATTTCTGGACTACAGCTTCTTCTAAGGCCCTGTCCCACTCATTTTCCTTCACCATGTCCTGAGAAGCATTATTTCCATTGAAAGCTTTAGACAGACGAAGCGATGAGATTTATAATTTTCTTTGTCAAGCAAAACAATGGGAGTGTGTAAACCTCTTGAAATATGACCACTCCAAGCCCAATGCTGAGCCAAGTGCATCCCAAGGATATTGATCAGTCACAGCTCCCATGTTTTCTAGGCACCTTAGCTGTTCTCTCTCTCTCTCCATCCGTCCGTCTATCTATCTATCTATCTATCTATCTATCTATCTATCTATCTATCCATCCATCCATCTATCTATCTATCCATCCATCCATCCGTCTGTCTTTATGTATTTTTAATTTAAGTATGGTTGGCACTCAGTGTTACATTAGTGTTAGGTGTACAACATAGTGACTGCACGAGTCTATGCATTGCGTGGGGCTCCCCACAAGAGTGCCTACTGTCTCTACTATCTTTTGAGGTTCCTCAAAAAATTGAAGATAGAAATACCAGGGGTGCTTGGGTCGCTCAGTCAGTGAAGCGTCTGCCTTTGGCTCAGGTTATGATCCCAGGATCCTGGGATCGAGCCCCCAGATCAGGCTCCCCGCTCAGCGGGGAGTCTGCTTCTCCCTCTCCCTCTCCCTCTGCCCCTCCTCCCCGCTTGTGCGTGTGCTCCCTCTCTATCTCAAATAAATACATAAAATCTTTAAAAAAAAAAAGAAAATAGAAATACCATATGATTCAATAATTCAACTATTGGATATTTACCTAAAGAAAACGAAACCACAAATTCGGGGAGATACTTGCACCCCTTTACCCGCTGCAGCATCATCTGCAGTAGCTGAGAAATGCGAGCAGCTCTCGTGTCCTCCCACAGACCAGTGCAAGAGGAAGTCGTGCTATTGAGACAGTCTCTGTTCTGGGCCTTTTCTGGTGACCTAATGACCATATCCTTATAAAGGAGGGGCAGCTTTTGGATTTGGATGAAAACTAGAGAAAACTGACTATGCTGCGAAGGAATTTGCATATGGCGGCCCAGAGAGCTCTTCCTGCCAGCTCTGAGGCAGTCTGGATGCACCCCCCGTGGCTTGTTCCTGCCAATGTGGTTTTAATCCAGAGCAATGAATTCTGCAAACTTACGTCCTGGGCCGCTCCTAATAATAGACGGCCCCCCCGCCCCCACACTGGCGGAGAATGCGGGGTCCCGGGAATGCTGCATCGTGATGCAATTTGCCTGTCAGGCCGCGGCCAGCAGCAGCTGCAGCCGATTAGGGTTCAGCAGAGGGCTGTGTGTTATTTATGACCCGCCTCCTCCCTTTCAAAATCCATCAGCACACACTCATGGAAGTCAAATTAGAGGCTCTGGCCAGAGTTTGGGCTTGGGAAATGCACTTTCCCCTCCTTCTGTGGAGGACAGCCATGTCCAAGAAGGCCACACGGAGGGGCTGGGGAGAAGGCCTGGTGAGCGCCCGGCCCCCCATGTCTCCATCCATAGGCCGAGGCTAAGAAACCAGATCCTCCTAGATGTGCAGGGCCTTTTTTGGTTAAATGTGCCTTCCTCCTGCAGCTTGCCACCGTGCTCCATCCCCAGCTCTCAGGAGGAATTTCAGGTCCAGCACTTACTTTCAAGCACTTCTAGTTGGGCCCTTCAAAGTCACCGACTGTCACCACCCACTTCCTGCTAACCCCACCCCCTTCTGTCATCTCAGTCCCTTCTTCTCACTGGCAAGAGCCACCCTCAGACTCGTGCTGACCCCTCCCCACTTATTCTCGGGGCCTGTTGTCCCTCGGTGTGTGTGAACCGGAGCCGGCGGGTGGGTCACCCCTGGACAAGCCATCAGCTGGACATCTCCACATGTATTTTCCAAGAGAGAACCCTGCATTCTTTGTCTCTTGAAACCCATATTCACTTTCAAAGCCTTTGGCCCCAGTTACAACAAAGAGACAACTTGGCGAAGGGCTTTTGGGAAAGACCTTGTCAGCTGAGGTGCTCTTCCTGTCTCCCCTGTGATGGCTGAGAAAGCCCCTCCCAGTGAAGGCTGCGTCTCGAACACTTAAGGTCAAGAGGCGTGTGCAGGGTGCTCACCCCGCGTTAAAGGAGAGCCAGGCAGGTCAGGAACAAGTTAGAGAAAATTAAGAAGTGAGAGCATTCAGATGCCAGTGAGAAAAACAGCGGGCCAGTGCAATCATGCCCTCCAGCCCACGTGGGCCTGGACAGGAGAAAGCTCCAAGTCAGCTGCTGTGGTCAAAGGCCCACGTTTTCCTACACCACTTGTTAGGACCCAGGACAGAATGAGGGAGTGGGGCCCTTGTTCAAAGAGAATAAGAATTTCAAGATGGCAGCTGCAGAGCGTTAAACCCGGCATGGGCCCTTCTGCAGGTACGACCCTTTGCTTGCGGGTGCGACCCTGTGCTCCCGGCTGGGCTGTCACTTGTCACTTCTCTTCTCTGCTCTTCGTGCTGATTTTTCTCACGTCAGAACTTTGCTGTCTTTGCCAACCTTCCTCTAGCTCCTAGGAAATGGTCAACACCATGGCTGCGTTGAGGAGGAAGGTGCCTGCTTGCCCTCTGAGGGCCAGAGGCCGTGGGGGGTTGTGGAGAGGGCCCCCCATCCTCACCTTGTCTGCCTTGCCCTTCATCTTGAGTCTGTCTTGTGTCACCTGGCTCCTGGCAAAGAGCTCGGACCTGGAAAGAGTCCTGACGCATCCCATGGAGGGTCCCTGCGGCGGGCCCCCGGACGACCTGCCGCCCAGGACTTCCCACCCACCGCAGTCGTCATCTGTCTGTGCGGGGGAACTCCTGTGGCTGCCTCTGCCAAGCTGCCCCTGCGCTCCCAGCAGGCTTCAGACCAGGGGCGGCGCTGGGCGACTCCAGACACGGGCTGCTCTTCCTTGCCTCCGTCTTGAGTGTGGGGATGGTGGGGCGGCCTCCAGGGGGCAGCAAGGGCCACAGGGGGCCAGCCCCCTAGATGCCAGCTGGAGCAGGGGAGTGTCCCTAGCTACGAGGCCCCTGCAGCTCTCTAGACACCAGGAGGGGGGCTCCTCACAGCGTGGCATGGCCAGCTCTCAGAGGCTCTTCCCTGCTGTGCGTGACTGCAGAGTCGCCGGGAAGAACATGATTGTTGGAGATCCGGGTGGGGGGATGAAAACTTTGCAACTTTTAATGATGATTCAAATGTGATAACAAAACACATCCACCAGCTTTGTCAGGAGCACAGGGAAGGCGGGGTGCGTGGGGGTGGCTGTGAGCGGCATCAGGCCCCCCAGCTCACGCCGCCGGCCTCCTAAGGAACAGGCTGAAGGCCAGCCCCGAACTCTGACCCGGACTCAGTAAGCCCCATGTTCTATGTCTCTACATCCCGTTTGGCGATCAGTGTGAGCCAGAAGAAGTGCGCGCTCTGGTTAAGTTAGGCTGTACGCTGTGGGTGCTTGTGTTGTTTTTTCAGGGAAATACATGTTTGCAAATGAAGACTCGGGGACCTCCGCACTGGAGGTTGGCTGGGGACACGGCCCCTGTGTGGGGGCAGGGCGGCCCAGGAGGTCCTGGGGGATGCCTGCCTTCAAGGAGGACACGCCCAAGCTGGAAACTCTCCTTTATCTGTGCGCATGGGGCTTCCGCAGGGAGCGGGCCCAGGGCCGGAGAGGGAACAGCAGGTGAGGGGGCCTAACTGTGAAAACACACGCCCTCATTCACTTGCCCCACAAACATCTGAGCCCCTCATGGCTGCAGGCTCCGTGGGACGAGGGGACAGGGCAAGACCAACCCCAGCTGTGACTGGAGCACATGGAGAGGGCACAGAGGAGTTCAGAGCAGCCGCTCAGGCTGAGACCTGACGCCCCAGCAGCTCTCGAGCACAAGAAAGGGACCTGAAGTCCTCAGAGCAAGGAGGCCTGGGTCCCCCAGCAGGTTTCCAAGGCCAGGGAGACCGGCCTCCGTGGGCTGGGACACCACAGGTGTGGGGTCATCAGGCAGGCCTGGATGCCGCCCCAAATTTCCGTTTCAGCAAGTGGGTGCCCTAGTTTTCCTTCGGCAGGAAGTTGTCTGGGGGCCCGAGGGAGGGGTGGTGCAGGGGCCCCCATGTCATGGGTCAGTGGTCCCGGCCTGAACAAGGCATCTGAACGGCACCCATGCTGACGCTGGCGGATGGCAGCACTGGCCTCGGGTGCTGTGAGGATGCGTACCCTCCTGGCAGCCCGCCCTGGGCCCATCCCAAGTCACTGGAGTCCCACGGCAAGTGATGCTCAGCGGGGGTGGGGGGGGGTGAAGGAGGAAGCAGGGAGGCAGGGGAGGGGCAGGTGCTATGGGAAGAGGGTCCTGATGAGATGCAGGGGGAGCAGTGGGAGGTGGTGTAGGTGGTAATGAGCAAGCCTTGCAGGAAGTGTGCTGTAGCAGGGCAGAAAGACAGGCCATAGCACAATGGGATTGAGGTCCCCAAATGCGCATGGGTGGGGGACCAAGGGAGGCAACAACTTGGATGGTTTTAGAGGAACAGGAAGGGAGGCAGGAGAGGAGGGAACTCACAGCCCCGTCAGGAGCTAGGGCACCTTCTCCAGAGGCAGACCCGATGTGACAAGCGTCACGCTGAATTTCTGGCTGAGATGGAGACACGCCGGATGGTCGTGTCTAGTTGTACAGGTTGTGAAGTGCACAAAGATGCCTTGCATGGTGGAAAGCATCATTCTTGCAGCAGGTGGTGTGAGCTTACATCATTTTATGACAAGGGGGGCTTCTCCCTAATCTGCCAATGGGCTCTGAGTGAGGCAGGACTCTAGGGCGTCTGCTGAGCGTGAAGGAAAAGGCTAGGCGAGGGTTTGAAGGAAGATGAAAACTTGGGAAACCAGGAAAGAGAGGGAAAAAGGAGAGCCTTGCAGCAAGCAGAGAACAATTCTCCCTCTTTCTCTTGCCCAAGTGATGCCAGGGTCTGCCTGTGACTTATCATCCCAGACTGTGACCTGACACCTTCCCCAGGGTCAGAGTCACAAACAGGAAACCTCAGAACGGACCTCTGCCATCAGAAAACCTGACATGCCTGCCTAATTTTTTTGAAAATCAGACTGAAGTATTTAATTCCCTTGGTTTTTCAAAATACTCAGCAAAACCATTTCCTTGTGGACCTCATGTCAGATTTTTTTAAAATTACTGATGAAATGCCGCTCCTGGCAACTTCTATTTAATCCGAGCCCAGATGTGCTCCCCGCCAGCCCACGGCCACCCCCTGTCGGGCCATCGGGATGAGTCCATGCCGGCCACGTCCACGTCCCCCCCCCTAAAAAGCAGTCTCTGCGCAGGAGCTCACAGCATATCCATTTCTGATAATTCTGGGCTCATTCAGGGGAAGGACCCCCCCCCCCGGCCGAGGGCACTGTTGGCTTCACTGAAACCCACAGCCCAACAGGGAATTATGGCATCGCAGACTCATGGGCACTGGCTCAAATCCAGTCTTTGTAGGACTTGTGTGGCCATTAGTAACTGATGCAACTTTTCTCTGTCACAAGTAGGGGGCAGAGACAGTCAGGAGCCGACGCCCATTTAAATGAGATCGTGTTTTTCATGATCTGGCTCGGGAAGCACAGCCTGGCACAGAAGTCAGAAAATATCAGCTGTCATTGTTATCTATGTTTCTTTAGCATTTTTTCCCTATGTGTTACATCATTACTATTGAAAAACCCAACAACAACCACCTTTACAATGAGGGAGTTGCTGAGTCACCGCTGGGGCACGCCGTTGGGGTTCCCAGACCTTGAATCTCTGCACCAACAAGAGGGTCTGAGAGCAGGTCTCCACCACGCAGGAGGACCAGCCAAGATAGTGAGGGTGAGAGCCCTGGTCCTTCCTCAGGCCACATGCGTGCACACGGCAGGGGCACACATGCCATCTGGGGCGTGCAATCCACACCCAGGATTATCAGCTTACCTTCCTCTAGTTCTGCTGAACATGTCAGGTAAACAGACACCAGGACAGAGTCATCCCGGGAACTAGGAGAACCCCAAGTGCTCATCAGTTCTGGAGGGCCAGAGCTGGAAGGCACACCCTCAGTCCCCTCAGAGCGCAATGCCTTCCCCGCACCTGCGAGCAGGAGCTCTGTTATCACTTGTCTCTGCACCCAGAACATTCTGATGAGCTCACCGTGGGAGCCGCTGCCAGGAGCCCAGCCTGCTCTCACCTGCTCTCACTGCTGCAGACGACCACACAGAAGGACTCCGGGGTCCTGGGCCGTCCTACTCCATCACAGTGCAGAGGACCATGGGGAAGGACTCCGGGGTCCTGGGCCATCCCCCTCCATTACAGTGCAGACGACCATGGGGAAGGACTCCGGGATCCTGGGCCGTCCCCCTCCATCACAGTGCAGATGACCACGGGGAAGGACTCCGGGGTCCTGGGCCGTCCCCCTCCATCACAGTGCAGATGACCATGGGGAAGGACTCCGGGGTCCTGGGCCGTCCCCCTCCATCACAGTGCAGAGGACCACGGGGAAGGACTCCGGGGTCCTGGACTGTCCCCCTCCATCCCAGTGCAGAGGACCACAGGGAAGGACTACGGGATCCTGGGCCGTCCCCCTCCATCACAGTGCAGACGACCATGGGGAAGGACTCTGGGGTCCTGGGCCGTCCCCCTCCATCACAGTGCAGAGGACCATAGGGAAGGACTCCGGGGTCCTGGACTGTCCCCCTCCATCACAGTGCAGACGACCATGGGGAAGGACTCCGGGGTCCTGGACTGTCCCCCTCCATCACAGTGCAGATGACCGCCATCTGAACCAAATTCTACCACTTGGCCGTGATGTGCCTGAGTACGGTCTAAACTCTCATTTGTTGAGTTTGTGCTACACTGAGCTCCTTCCAACGGTGACGAATGTTTCTGTCTCCATGTGACCACAGCTCAGGGAGAATCTTCGCAGGCTTGCAGACCCTGCGGTCAGCACGGCTGATCTCACAGCCGGGGCTCGGGGCTGGAGCCAGTGCTGTGTCTCCTCTGGACACCATCGGTGACTTCTGTCCTGTCTTCCCGTATGAAGTGAGGTGGCTGTCCCTGCTTCTCGACACTGTCATGGGGAACAGGTGTGCAGCTGCGCCCAGTGGGTCGTGGGGTGGATGGAGGCACGTGCGGCCACTGCAGTGTCCCTCGCACCCAGCACCAGACCTGATGCCCGAACAGGTGCTGATTAACGTGTACTCGAGTGGGTGCCATATGCAGACGCCTCGCCCAGGACCTGGCAGAGCACGGACAAACTGCAGTCACAGGAGGAGGGGTTTAGGCTCGTGCTCAACCCCGTCATTCACCCTGCACCTAACCGTCATCGCTGCCCTCTGTCAACCACCGCAGAGCCCAGGACGGAGCCTGGCTCACACGCGCCACCTGACAATGCTCGACTGTGTCACTGGGGAGGGTGTTGGCCGCAGAGCAGACCAGCAGCGAGACTGAGCTGACGTCCACGCAGGAACATCAGAATGCTTATTTAGCGCTTGCCGCGTGGTAGGAAATGGACACTCACTTTTCTGTGACTCATTTTTCTCACAAAAACCAAAGGGCCTGGTCCTCTTGCTCTTCCCATTATACGGATGAAACTGGGGCTCTGGAGGCTAAGGTGCCCAAGGGCATGACAATCACAGAAAAATAAGTTTCCGTTGATTAACACAACAAGCACTAAATAAATGTTTTGGTCTTGTTTTCTTGGAAGGGCTGTGCCTTGCCCACTGGTCCCTGTGGCCGCCGAAGGGGCGAGGTCACAGGGCGCCCCCAGCCCCCAGGGTCGACGGGAGGCCATGCCCCCACAGACCCTCCAGGGGTCTCTCTCCCGCACACTGAGCAGTGCTCCAGAACAGCCTGAAGGAGGTTGTCGTTGCTGCATCGAAACAGAGAACAAAGAACATCTGGGGGTCCTTTCTCCTTTCCAAGAACAACACAGGCTGCAATTTCTTTTTCCTTTTAAAAAAAAAAATTAATAAGAGAAAAAAAATGCCCCCTAAACTCCTAGGGGAAATCCAAAGACAGCTATTCCCACCACATTTTGAGGAAGTCTTGAACCTTTCATTGGCGGACACCAGATTCTCAGAGGGCGACTGACCTTCTGCAAAAGCCATTAGAAGGCTTCATCTGGATGGGGTTTCCAGAACACAGTACTGTAGCCCCACCGGCCAGCACACAAACCCAGCCATCAGAGACCACATACGGGCCTGGAGGAGCCCGGATCAGCAAGTGCACTGATCATGGGCCAGAGACCTCCCCGCTCTGCCCAGGAGGGGCCCGAGCTGGGGACCCCAGCAGGCCACGGTGAAGCTCGAGGGGAGTTTTGGTTCCCGAATGGGCTGCTCCTTGCAGTAGAGGGGAGGAGGCCCGCGCCAGGACGTGGGCCCAGGGCTGCTTCTACAGTTCCCCCACAGTTGGACGTGTTCTGTAACAGTGGCACAAGGATGGGGCACCTGCGTGGCTCAGCCGGTGAAGCATCCGACTCTTGACTTTGGCTCAGGTCATGATCTCAGGGTCGTGAGATCAAGCGTCACATCGGGCTCCATGCTCAACAGATGGGGAATCTGATTGAGATTCTCTCTCCCTCTCCCTCTGCCCTTCCCCTGTCTCTCTCTCTCTCTCTCAAATAAATAAATAAATCTTAAAAAAATAAATAATGGCGCAGGGATGAGCTCCCATTTGCAGAGGATTCTGGTGACTGACTCTGTGTTGTGGGAAACGAGACCACCTAACTAATAGGCAGGCCATGACAAGAGCCCAGGTCCTTCTCAGAGCCATGTCCTGTCTGCAGTCGTGCGGACCTCTAACACGGCTCACTGCCCCGTGCCTTGCAATCCGTCACCCACCAACACAGCATCTCGGGGCACCTCGGAGACACACCTGCACTCTCACTGCTCACCCAGAGTCCACGTGCTTGCTGGCTCAGATTAAATCTGAGCCCTCTGGTGTGGCTCATGATGCCCGGACCAGGGCAGGGGGGTAAGGATGGTCCATGCCTCACATGTCCAGATACGTTAAAGCCCTGGTCCTAACCCAAAGGAGACCACAAGCCAGCTGCTTATGCACAAGCATGTGGGCACACCAGCTGGTGCCTCCATCTCTGGGTCAGGCCTTGGGGCCAGGGTCATGCATTGGAGGAGGGCTAGTGGAGGTAGGCTTGGGATGTGTGCACAGGGAATTCTGCAGTTTAGGATACCCCCAGCATGATCTAGAAGGAAAGTGAGGGCCCCAGGTAGCCCTGCGAATGCTTCTGCCAAAAGGGACACAGCAGGGCAGGTCCAGCATGGGCCTCTGTCTGCCAGCCCTGACCACAGACCCCTCATGCTGGGCTGAGGCCAGGCCAACGTCTCCTGCCCAGCTGTATCTTCTGCATGATGCCAGTCTTTCCAAGCCACATGCCATCCTAGGGAGTAACATCTGCTTTATATCCCCGTGAACATGTTTGTCATGGCCCCCTTGCCTAGGATCCCCTCACAGTGGTCACCTGCTGGACCCCCAACCTCTGGTGTGGCTCTTACCACACTGTCTCATAGTCACTTTATGGTTTGCCTTCTGAACCAGATATTCTGTCTAAGCATGAATACCCAACACAGAGTTGGTGTTTAATCAGTATGTTGCCTTTGCTTCGTCCCCATCCTGGAGAAATGAGAGAGATCGGCTTCTGCTCAGGGTCACAGATGCCTGGGAAATGCAGGTTAGATCAATGGTGCTTGGATTGTCTTCTCCCCAGCAGACCTCAGGCCAGGAGCCCAGCTAAATACCGTGCCCCTGAGAGAATCCAGGAGAGATGTGTGAACGTCATGTAGCATCACCCAACAGACAGATGTCGGACACTTCCTACATGTCAGATCCTGGCTGGACACTGACATATAGAGGAGCGGCCGATTGGCACAAACACTGGAACTGGAGCTTACACTTAGTGGCAGCAAACAGTCACTCGCCAACCCATGCATCTGTGCCAATGTGAGCACGGTGTTGTCCTGACATGTACTGTCCAATCAGGTAGATCGGGTCCTTGTGGCTGCTTTGTCCCTGGAGACCAGGGAGCTGTGGTGACGTTATGCTGAGCCCCAGACACCAAGCAGGAGGCAGCCGTGAGCACAGGAGTAGAGGTTTAGTGGCCTTTCTACATACAGCAGGGGCGAAGAGGATTTACAGCCAAGGAGCAGGCTCAGGGGATGGAAAAGTACTAAGAGGAAGCATCATGGGTTGGGGGGGTTTCTGGCTGAACCAGCCTGACAGGAACGCTGAGAGCAGGCCAGGTGATGAGTCATCACCTGGAAGATGGAGAAGGATGAGGGGACTTCGTGAGACACTGAGGGAGATCACATGTTGAGGGTGGGGGCTTCTGGCTAAACTGACTTAGCAGGAATTTTGCTAAAATTGGGCAGCGCAAAGGTAGATGCAGAAGTCCGAAGCCTAAGCTTATTTGGGAAGACTGTTCAGAGGATCCAGACTGAAGTTTGGCCAGAGAGGGTCTTTGCCAGTAGCTCACCCCTGCCCAGAGCCCCTTCCCCCCGAGGCCTGGGCACAGAGAACCAGGCAAGGCTGGCAAAATGGAAAACACTGAGCAGCCACAGGCAAGCAAGTGAAAGTGTAAATCATACTGGTAAAGGCAACACTGTAGACAACTTTGGCATGCTGTCCTTGTAATGGTCATATATATAAACTATTTTTAACCCTGATATAGAAGTCAAAATATAAACATTTGTTAATGACTACACAAAAGAAAAAGAAGCAGACTCTGAAAACCAAAACACAAAGCGTGTGTGTGATGGGGAGTAAAGTGTAGTTTTATATGCATGTAAGTTAAGATGCTATCAGTTTAAAATAGATGGTTTATAATAATAAGATATTTTATGCAAGCCTGGAGCTAACCACAAAGAAAAAAAAACTTATAACAGGTACACAAAAGATACAGAGAAATGAATCAAAGCAAATCACTATCAAAAGTCATCAAATATCAAAGGAAGATAGAGAGGGAGTAACAATTGCAAAATAGAAAAGAACAAACAAGATGTAATAGTGAGTTATTAATAATGAGTTATAACTAATAGTGAGTTATAATTAATAAAATAATTATGTTAATAATTATTGTAAATGGATTAAACTCAGCAATCAAAGGCATAGAGTGGCCAAAGAAATTTAAAAAAACAAAAACAGAATCCAACCATATATGACTGCAAGACTCGCTTTACCTTTAAGAACACACATAGGCTGAAAGTGAAGGGATAATATGCCAAGCAAATGGTAAGCAAAAGAAAGCAAGGGTAGCCATACTACCAATAAACTTTCAGTCTAAAAGTGTCATAAGATACAAAGGTCATTATGTAATAATCAAGTGTCAGGCAACAGGAAGATATAACATTTACAAATATACACACTCAACATCAGAGCACTAATGTTGCAAAGCAAATATTGACATATCTGAAGACAGAAAGAGACAGCAATATGGTAATAGCACGGGACTTCAATACCCCCACTTAAGATAATGGATAGATCATTCAGGCAGAAAATCCACAAGGAATCAATAATCTGGAACACTGTGGACTAAATGGACCTAACAGATGTATATGGAACATTCCACCCAACAGCAGAACACATGTTCTTCTCATGCACACACAGAACATTCTCTAGGACAGATCCCTTGTTAGGACACAAAACAAGTCTTAACAAATTTAAGGAGACTGAAATCACATCAAGTGTCTTTTTTGACCACAATGTGATTTCTACTTTGACCGTGTTTGAGCGTGTTGTTTAATTTCCACATACTGGTGAATTTTCCCATTTTCCTTCTGTTACTAATTTCTACTTTCGTTTCGTTGTAATCAGAAGATACTTGTTATGATTTCAGTCGTCAAAAAAATTTCGCCTGCTTTATCAAGGTATAATTGACAAATAAAGATTGTATATATTTAAGGTGTACAAGCTGATGTTTTGATATACGTTGTCACCACGATCACCACAATAAAGTTAATTAACATATCCATCCCCTCACAGTTACCTTTTTCTGTCTTCATCTTGCATAATGAAACTTTGTAAACTTCCACCACACAATCCCAATCCCCCTTCCCCCAACTCCAGGCAACCACCAGTCCCGTCTCTGATTCTACAGGTTTGGCTATTTTAGGTTTCACATGTAAGTATTTGTCTTTCTGTGTCTTGCTATTTCCCTTAGCATTATGTCCTCTAGCTCCACCCACGTTTTGCAATTGGCAAGATTTCCTCCTTTTTTAGGGTTAATAATTCCATTGTGTGTACACACAGATGTGCATATATATTTTATTTATTCATTCATCCAATAGTGGACATTTAGGTTGTTTCTATATCTTGGCTATTGTGAATAATGCTGTAATGAACATGGGAGGGCGAGTATGTCTTGTATCAGGTAATCCTGATTTTCATTCCTTTGAATATACACCCAGGAGTAGGACTGAGGATCATATGTAGTCCTATTTTTAATTTTTTGAGGAAACTCCATACTGTACCAATTTACATTCTCACCAATAGTGTGCAAAAATTCCCTCTTTTCTCTACATCCTCATCAACACTTATTTTTCATCTTTCTCATAATAGCATTCCTGACAGGTGTGAGGTGATATCTCGCTGTGGTTTTGATTTGCATTTCCCTGATGATGAGTGATGTTGAGAATCATCTTGTATACATGTTGGCCATTTGTATGCCTCCTTGAAGAAACTAATAGTCTATCGCTCTTCTTAAAATTGGGTTATTTGGCTTTTATGCTCTTCCGTTGAAGGAGTTCCTTATATAGTGTGGATATTAACTGCTTATCAGATAGATGGTTTGCAAATATTTTCTACCATTCTGCAGGTTGCCTTTTCACTCTCTTGCTTGTTTCCTTTGCTGTGTAAAAGTTTTTAATTTGTCTTTTTTTTTTTCACTTTTGTTCCCTGTGCTTTTGGTGGGAGATCCAAAAAATTATTGCCCAAGAAAGTTTTTCTCTGTTTTATTTTCCCTGGTTTTATGGTTTCAGATCTTATGTTTAAGTCTTTAATCTGTTTTGAGTTTGTTTTTGTGTGTGGTGTGAGATAACATCATTCTTCTGCATGTGAGTGCCTAGTAACACCATTTGTTGAAGAGATATTCTTTTCCTATTTTGTGTTCTTAGCACCCCTGTTGAATATCAAATATCAACAAAACAACGATGATTTCTGACAAGGTAGACAAAATCAACACACATTTAGCTAGACTAAGAAAAAAAGAGAAAATACTCAAATAAATAAAATCAGAAATGACAGCGGCGATACTATGATAGTCATTATTATAAAGTGGGGTGTTGACAGTCCTTTCTATTATTGTACTACTACCTCTCTCTTCAGTCCTGTTAATATTCTTAACATATTTAGGTGCTCTGGTGTGGGGTTCATAAACATTTATAATTGTTATACTTTCTTGATGAAGTGACTCGTTTGTCACTATATAATGACTTTGTCTCTTGTGACAGTTTTTAACTTAAAGACTATTTTGTCTGATATAAGCATATATAAGCATAGCCATCCTGCTTTCTTTTGGTCTCTGTTTGCATAAAATATCTCTTTCCAAGTATTAGTTTCAGCCTTCTGTGTCCTTAAAGCTAAAGTGAATCTCTTACAGATAACATATAATTGGATCTTTTTTTTTTTAATCCATTCAGCCACTCTGTGTCTTTCAATTGTGGAATTGAACCCGTGTATATTTAAAGTAATTACTGATAAGTAAGGACTTACTACTGCCATTTTGTTAATGTTTTATGTTTGTTTTGTACCTCTTTTGTTCCTCTCTTTTTCTCTCGCTGTCTTATCTTGGTGTTTTACATACATTCTTTTCTGTCCTCCATCAACATATTGCCTTTTTCTTCAGTCTTGTCATTTGGTTACCACAAGATGACTGTCACAGTTCTGACTATCATAACCTCATACAAATATGTCCAAAGGCTGAAAAAAAAGGGGGGAAAGGAACTCTTCTCACATTCCTTTCTTCTTTTATCAGGGAGGACAGAATTTTCTAGAAATCTTCCAATAGATCTCTCCTTGGATCCCATTCACATGGTTATCTTTAGCTGTAAAGAAAGCTGGTAAAGTGAATATCTGATATTTTCAGCTTGAATTGTGGGGACTGGCCAAAAAAAAGAATAGTAACTAACAGAGTCCGACAGACCAACACCCACTATTTGGCAACATCTATTCTGGCAGATTTGGGGCAGGGGATTGCAGAATGCCAGGAATTCCCCATAAGACTTTCCCAAATTTCCTCATTAGTATAATAAGTAAAATCAAGACACTGGTTTCCAAATGACACCTTGAATTTAAGAACCCCAGCCAGAACATAACCACAAACATGAGTCTAATATTAGAGAGGGGAGGGAAGCAATATGCTCCCCAATTTTCCAGAAGTAGAAAATGTTAAAACTCAAAATTGGACAAATTCTCAAGAGTATATTGAATCAAATGCACAAAACATAAAATATTTCACCATGAGTTTATGCATTAGACAGCATGAAGTTCAAAAAATCATGTTGGCATATTCAGTTAGTTAAAAAGCTCTGTAATCACTTCGAAACTCAGATCAATATTTTCAACTCAGTGCCTCTAAGCAGCTGGTATTTCCACCACTTACATTTGTGAGCTCAGTTGTTTCTATCAGTACTCATTCGCAGCTATGCATGTTAGTAAACAAATTTCACATCTTGGTAACTGATTCATTGTGTGTTTAAGTTAATGTCCATTCTCAGAAACACCTCCACAATCACAAATCTGGTCTGCAAAATTGATTTTGATTGCAAATGAGATTTAGAGTCTAATGTCAGGCATAGTATGAGGAGCCCTAGCCAGAGAAATCAGAGAAGAAAAAAAAAAAAAAGAAAAGCATCCAAATCAGAAAGTAAGAAGTAAAATTCATCTCTGTTTGCAGATAGTATAATCTTGTGTGGTGAAAACCTTAAAGACTCCACAAAAAAATCTGTTAGAACTAATAACTGAATTCAGTAAAGTCACAGGATACAAAATCAACATACAAAATCCATTGCATTTCTGTAAACTAACAATGAACTCTCAGAAAGGGAAGGTAAGAAAATCCCTTTTATGATAGCATTGAAACGAATAAAATACCTAGGAATGCACAAAAGAGGTGAAGGACTTGTACACTGAAAACTGCATCATCAATGAATAGAATTAAGGAAGACCCAAATAAATGGAAGGACCTACTATCGTTGAGGGCATACGTCTCCCTTCAATTCTGTCAGTTGTCACCTCATGTACTGGGGGCTCTATTATGAGGTACACATATGTTTATCATTGTTGTATCTTACTGGATGTACTGGGTGAGTTCACTCTTCTAAAATGTCCCTCTTTATAGTAACTTTTTTTGTTCTAAAAGATTTTTTTTTTGCCTGATATTAGAGCAATGACACCAGCATTTTTATGGTTGCTTTTTAAATGACACATCTTTTCTTATTCTCTCTCTTTTTTTTGCTTTCATTTTTTTTATTTTTATTTTTTTATAATAATATTTTTAAATTATATTATGTTAGTCACCATACAGTACACCCCTGGTTTTTGATACGTGCCCTCCTTACTACCCATCAGCAGCCTATCCCATTCCCCCCCCCCCTCCCCTCTGAAGCCCTCAGTTTGTTTCCCAGAGTCCATAGTCTCTCATGCTTCATCTCCCTTCTGATTACCCCTTTCTTTATCCCTTTCTTCCCCTACCGATCTTCCTAGTTCTTATGTTCCATAGATGAGAGAAATCATATGATAATTGTCTTTCTCTGCTTGACTTATTTCACTTAGCATTATCTCCTCCAGTGCCGTCCATGTTGCAGCAAATGTTGAGAATTCGTTCTTTTTGATAGCTGAGTAGTATTCCATTGTATATATGGACCACATCTTCTTAATCCAGTCATCTGTTGAAGGGCATCTCGGTTCCTTCCACGATTTAGCTATTGTGGACAATGCTGCTATGAACATTGGGGTGCATATGGCCCTTTTCTTCACTACATCTGTATCTTTGGGGTAAATACCCAGTAGTGCAATGGCTGGGTCATAGGGGAGCTCAATTTTTAACTTTTTAAGGAACCTCCACACTGTTTTCCAGAGTGGCTGTACCAACTTGCATTCCCACCAACAATGTAGGAGGGATCCCCTTTCTCCACATCCTCTCCAACAATTGTTGTTTCTTGCCTTGTCCATTTTTGCCATTCTAACTGGCGTAAGGTGGTATCTTAGTGTGGTTTTGATTTGAATTTCCCTGATGGCTAATGATTTTGAACATTTTTTCATGTGTCTGTTAGCCATTTGTATGTCATCATTGGAAAAGTGTCTGTTCACATCTTCTGCCCATTTTATGATCTGTTTATTTGTTTCTCATGTATTGAGTTTGAGAAGTTCTTTGTAGATCTTGGATACCAGTCTTTTATCTGTAGTGTCATTTGCAAATATATTCTCCCATTCCATGGGCTGCCTCTTAGTTTTTTTGACTGTTTCCTTGGCTGTGCAGAAGCTTTTTATTTTGATGAAGTCCCACAAGTTCATTTTGTCTTTTGTTTCTCTTGCCTTTGGAGATGTGTCATGAAAATGGTTGCTTTGGCCGATGTCATAGATGTTGCTGCCTATGCTCTCTTCTAGGATTTTGATGGATTCCTGTCTCACATCAAGGTCTTTCATCCATTTGGAGTTTATCTTTGTGTATGGTGTGAGAGAGTGGTCAAGTTTCATTCTTTTGCATGTAGCTGTCCAATTTTCCCAGCACCATTTATTGAAGAGACTGTCTTTTTTCCACTGGATGTTTTTTCCTGCTTTATCAAAGATTAGTTGCCCAAAGAGCCGAGGGTCCATTTCTGGGTTCTCTATTCTGTTCCATTGGTCTATGTGTCTGTTTTTGTGCCAGTACCATGCTGTCTTTGTGATCACAACTTTGTAGTACAGCTCGAAATCCGGCATTGTGATGCCCCCAGCTTTGTTTTTCCTTTTCAACAGTTCCTTGGAGATTCGGGGCCTTTTCTGGTTCCATACAAATTTAAGGGTTGTTTGTTCCAGTTCTTTGAAAAATATCATTGGTATTTTGATCAGGATAGCATTGAAAGTGTAGATTGCTCTGGGTAGCATGGACATTTTAACTATGTTAATTCTTCTGATCCATGAGCATGGAATATTTTTCCATCTTTTTGTGTCTTCTTCAATGTCTTTCAAGAGTGATTTGTAGTTTCTAGAATATAGATCCTTTACATCTCTGGTTAATTCCAAGATAATGTATGATTTTTGGTGCTATTGTAAATGGGATGGATTCCCTAATTTCTCTTTCTTCAGTCTCGTTATTCGTGTATAGAAATGCAACTGATTTCTGAACATTGATTTTGTATCCCGCCAAATTACATATTGCTCTATAACTTCTAGTAGTTTGAGAGTGGATTCTTTTGGGTTTTCCATGGAGTCCAAAACCTATGGGATACTGCAAAGGCAGTCCTAAGGGGGAAATACATAGCCATCCAAGCCTCACTCAAAAGAATAGAAAAATCTAAAATGCAGTTTTTATATTCTCACCTCAAGAAGCTGGAACAGCAACAGAGGGACAGGCCTAATCCACGCATGAGGAAGCAGTTGACCAAAATTAGAGCTGAAATCAATCAAGCAGAAACCAGAAGTACAGTAGAGCAGATCAACAGGACTAGAAGCTGGTTCTTGGAGAGAATCAATAAAATTGACAGACCACTGGCAAGACTTATCCAAAAGAAAAGAGAAAGGACCCAGATTATTAAAATTATGAATGAAAAAGGAGAGGTCATGACGAACACCATTGAAATTGGACGGATTATTAGAAATTTTTATCAACAGCTATATGCCAATAAACTAAGCAATCTGGAAGAGATGGAATCCTTCCTGGAAACCTATAAACTACCAAGATTGAAAAAGGAAGAAATGGCTTTCTTAAACAGGCCAATTAATTATGAAGAAATTGAGTCAGTGATAAACAACCTTCCAAAAAACAAAACACCAGGGCCTGATGGATTTCCCGGGGAATTCTACCAAACATTCAAAGAAGAAATAATACCTATTCTCCTAAAGCTATTTCACAAAATAGAAACAGAAGGAAAGCTACCAAACTCATTCTATGAGGCCAATATTACCTTGATCCCCAAACCAGGCAAAGACCCCATCAAAAAGGAGAGTTACAGACGAATATCCCTCATGAATATGGATGCCAAAAATTTCAACACGATCCTTGCTAATAGAATCCAACAGTACATTAAACGGATTTCCATCATGACCAAGTGGGATTCATCCCTGGGATGCAAGGATGGTTCAACATTCGCAAATCTATCAGTGTGATAGATTTTATCAACAAGAAAAAAGCCAAAAATTATGTGATCCTCTCAATAGATGCAGAAAAAGCATTTATTCTCTCATTTTTAGCCTGTTTTACATCTGTGAATCTAAGTTGTATCACCTGTACACTGCATATGGTTGTATCTTGTGTTTTCTTTCATTTCAGCTGAACCATTTCTACCTTTTGATTGGATTGTTTCATCCATTTAAATCTGATATTATTGATATGTCTGCTATTTTACATTTTGTTTTCTATATGTTTTATAGCTTTCCCCCTTTCATCCTCCTTCATTGCTTTTTTTTTTTTTGCATTAAGTTAAATTTTTAGTGTTAGGTTTTAATTAATGGTTTTTTCATTATGTATTTTTTATTTACACTTTTAGTGGTTGCCCCAGGGATTACAGTATACACTTACCACAATTTACTATAGACTCATGCTGACTTAATCCCAGTGATGTAGAGACCTCACTTTTCATTTTGTGTTATCATTGTTACGCACATGCGTCTGTCTCATTATTACCATTATTACAATATGTAATTACATGTGTTCTGAAGATGCTCTGGAAGAAAAGAGAACAGGGATGCACTTAGAGAGGTGGTTACATTGACCTTATTTGCAATTTCTGGTTCGCTGATCTTGTTCTTGTGGATTAAGTCCCTCTGGCTTCACTTTCTTACCCCTTCCACTCCTTTGTGCTGTGACTGAGAATAGATTGGATTTCTGTATGCTATGGGCCCAACTGCAATTACATAAACTCTGTTGTCATCAGATTTAGGGGGTTTTCAGCTGCTATTTCTTTGGACTCTTTCAATGCTCATACACATAGTGGAAAGGCGTTCATTCCTCTTCCCTCCTTGTTCTCTGCTCCTCAGATGACCTAGTACCCACCACGTGCCTTCAAGTTCACAGACTCTTCCTTCTGTCGTTTCAGAATGAAATGTTGAGTCAGATGTTGAGTCCCTTCAGTGACTTCTTCATGTCAGTTCCAGAATGTACATTTCATTTTTTCTCTAGTTTCTATCTCTTTGTTTGATTTTTAAAATCTCTTTGTTCTTTATATGAGGAGATTGTTATCATGCCTTCCTGTTCTTCTTTATGCATGTTTCCCTTCAGTCCCCTAAGGTAATTATGTACCTTATAGGTACATAAGGTATAAAGGCAGTACAAACGCACATTTCTTCTTTTTTCTTGTCAACTTACTTAAGAAACAATTGCATAAAACATAATTCATTATGTAATGAAGTGTGTATATGTGTTACAATGTAAGTGAACCTTAAAAGCATTATGCTAAGTGAGATAGCACGGGGACAGAGACTGCAGAGTGTGTGATGGCACTTACGTGAAAATCCAGGAGATGCAAATCCGTGGAGATTGGTCTGCTAACTTTCACATTTGGGCTCACTCACAGGCTGCTTCTGTTGTCTGATGTTTTCCCTGTGTACAATTCACATTTTCCTGTTTCTTAGCATGTTTTATAATTTTTTGTTAAAAATCGAAAATGAGGGGTGCCTGGGTGGCTCAGTCAGTCAAGTGTCTGCCTTTGGCTCAGGTCATGATCTCAGTGTCCTGGGATCGAGCCCCATGTTGGGCTCCCTGCTCAGTGGGGAGTCCACTTCTCCCTCTCCCCCTCCCCCTCCCCCCACTCATGCTTGCTCACGCATTCTGTCTCTCAAATAAATAAATCGAATAAATAAAACCTTTTAAAAAATCTAAAATGAAAATAACATATATCACCATCTGGATACTGACCCCACCACCTATTGGGTCTTGTCGTTTCAATTTGTTTGCTTCTTTGTTTAATGATCTGGCTGGAGTATTTCACTGCACTCTCTTGCCACAGTAGTATGACAGCTCTGATGTCAGTCCTCCGAGGGCACTGTCCCAGACAGTCACTCTGGGGGCCAGTGTTTTCACAGGGCTCTCTCAACTGTCTCTCTCATCTCTCTGTTAAGCTGTCCTTCTCTCTTGGTATCTCACCAGTTATTATGTTCCACTAATTGTCAGCTGATTGCTCTGTTGTTTTCAAGAATGTTCTGAGGCATAAGTTGCTCTACTATCTGATCCATTTAAACTCAGGCCAGGGGTAATTTGTGAGGCCAGACTTTAAAGTTTGTTCTGGTTTCTTTCCTGTTATTCTCTGTAACTTAGCTGACCTACGGTTTAGCTTACTGCTGGTAAGCTTCTGCTTCATTACTTATTGTCCAAACATTTGCTGTTTCCGAGAGTTCCCTTAGGCTTGCACTCCCCCCACACTGTTCCATGTAAGTCCATTTCTTTGAGGAGAGTGTTGGAACTCTCTGTTCCCCTATGAGCAAAGTTTCAGAGCCATTGACCTGGAATAGGGGCAGGGACAGTGATCCTCTTCTCCCAGGATGACGTCTCTCGTTTATAGGCAGAGCACTGGTTGGGGATGGCAGCCTCTGGTCTTCTCCACTTGCCCTTCCCCTCATGGAAACTCTGCCCTATGAGCAAGCTTCAGTGAGGATGACAAGGGCTTCAATATGCTTAGTCTGTGTGCCTGGGGTAGAGACTTCATCCTGTAAGAGAGGCTGGGGAATGAAGCTACCGACCTCTTGGCTGCTCTCACCTGGGCTTTAATCTCTGACACATATACACAGAGGGGATGAGTAACACTGGGTCCTGTCCCTCCCAGGGAAGCACTTCAGTCTTTGGGGGGGGGGCATGGAGGGACAGGTGTCTCTTTGTTTTTGGCCTCCTGCCCAAAATGAAGCTTCCATCATGCTCCTCTGGGAGAAAGGAGAGAGCCACAAACTCTTGCTGTACTTACCAAAATCTGTTAAGTGTTCTTAAATTAACATTTCTTTATTTTCCATATGTCTTTTTCAAAAATTTCCAGAGACTTTAAATGGTTGAGTTTCTAAAATACTTTTCACTAGTTAAGGTTGTAGTACTGGGTAGCGAGTGTGTGGAGCTTCTCAAACTACCATTCTGGAATAGAATCTGCCAATTATTTTAAAAGTTCACTTAAGAGTGCTGGAAGACAAAGGAAAGGATTCTCTCAGAAAAGAGAAAAAATACAGGAGAGAAGACAAAAGACCTAGAGGGTAAATCTGGTAGTCAAGCTACTGAGTAACAGGAGTTCTAGGTGAAAAAGGCAGAAAAAGATTAAGGGGAAGAAATTATCCCAGAAATAATACAAGAAAATTTCTCAGAGTTGTAGGACATGCATCTGCAGATTGAACATACTTTCTAAAGTCTAGTGTTTACAATTTAAGATTTAAATAGTTAATGATATTGTAATAGTGTTGCAGGGCGACAGATGATAGCTACACTGTAATGAGCATACATAACTTCCAGAGATGTGGAATCGCTATGCGGTACACCTGAAACTAATGTAACACTGTGTGTCAACTGTGCTCAAATAAAAAAAATTTAGAAAAAAACAAAAACAAAGCTACATAATTATGTAACTTCTGGACATAAAAGCATAAACAAAATGGTTAAAAGTAAAAAACAAGACTTAATGTGATGATCATTTTGCAATATCTACAAATACAGAGTTGTTACAGTGCACTCCTTAAACTAATATAGCATTCTATATCACTTATACCCCAATAATAGAAATTTTAGAATGTTAAAAAAAAGAAGATAGACCGCCTTCAAAGGAACATAGTTATGAATGGCATTAGCTTGAATGCTAAAGACAATAGAGCAGTGCCTTCAAAACTCTAAAGGAGAATAATTTTGAACATATATTCTAATACCCACACCAAACGTTACATGTAATGACTGAATCGAGACATTTTAAACATGCAAGAACTTAAAATTTGTTTCCCACGTGACCTGTCTCTGGCAGACACTTTTGGGTGTATTCATCTGAAATGAGGCACTAAATCAAGTCAGAGCATCACGGGAGGCGGGAAGCTATGTCTCCACCTGGAAGAGGGCGTTCCAGGATGACAGCAGCAGCCTCGCTGTCCTGGAAGAAGGCCAGCCTGGGAGAATGGAGGGATCCCAGGAGGGACTGAGCACTGAGATTTGGGGAGGGAGCAGGAAGTGAGGGCCACTGGAGGGAAGGCATCTTTAGACTACAAGACAGGTAATAAGCAGCCAGCCCAGGAGACCAGATGCAGAGACGGGGAATGGTGGAACGCCCTAGGTACTCGGGCAGGTTGGGGCATCCCTTCCCTGGAAGCAGTTCCACACGGTCCTGGGGAGGCAGGAGGCAGAGCAACATTCATGACTGTCAGGAGCTAAATGATATACGAGAGCGAATGAATAAAAAACCAGCGTAAGCAGTTATGTGGTTATAGAGATAATGACTCAGAGAAACAGCTGAAACAGTTAAAAAGTGGTCGCTGCTGAGAATCATGGTGGATTTCTTCCATCAAGAATTTTCATTTTGCAGGCCTTTTGTGTGACTTAATATTTTAATGATATGGGATTTTGATTTTAAAAAATCTTTTTACATTTATTTTAAAATGCTTATGATTTTCCTTGGCTCTTAATTTCTGGGGGTTTTTTTTTTTGTGGGTTTTTTTTTTTTAATTTTGGAAATGAATGCAATGCCCAGAATAGCCGGGAAAGTGTCCAGGAGCCATGAGGCTGTGTCCAGAGACTTGTGCGTTTGTCTGTGCTGCGTCCAGTAAAAGTTCATTTTCCAAACATGATTATTTCATCTCCAAGTTGCTCCCTGACCGTTCCCATTTTGTCATTGTCCCTCAGTATTAATTGCAAATTTAGCTTTTCTCCTTCCTTTTGTGGTCTGTTAGCCAAAGCCGCCAGTCCCTGTGCAGCAGCCGTCCATGCCCTTCGGGCTTCCGCACAGCCTGCGGGGCAGCGACCTGGAGCTTCTCCCTGTAGATTAGGAGTCCTAACTCTTCTCAAGGACAGGGCCTTTTCCTGACGTAAGCAGGAAGGAAATAAGGCAAATCAGAACCAGAAGAAAAGCATTCCCTGGGAAAACGGGGAAGTGTCAAACATCAAGAAGCTGTCTACAGCCTAAATGTTCTCTACGGTCCCTGTTGTGTTGGAGCATCTGCTCTGCGACTTGCGTTTTGGTGGCATTGGGTCTACTGATGAGAGAAAGGGACAGAGAGGGAGCGAAGTCATGGGCTCTTCCCCCGCTCCCTCTTCACCTGGGCTGGTGGAGCAGCTCGCCTGAGTGTGCTCACGGCAGCCGCTCACCCAGCTCACACCCGCCACCACCACACGCTCACCCAGCTCACACCCGTGACCATTGTTCACACTCGCCCAGCTCACACCTGCCACCACTGCGCACACCCATGAGAGAGGGCATTTGCTCTAAGGCTTCGATCTTCCAAATTCCCAGTACGGTTTGCTTCCTACTCAAAACTTACAGAGTTCACAGTAGAAAGGAGTGAAGAGACTCCCACTAGCAATGCATTTCTTATCAATTGTCCATTTCAGATGAAAGAGACTCCAATTATCAAAGGCCCAAGTTCCACACAAGCCGCCGAGCAGCGGGTAGTCAGCGTCAGGAATGAAACCATCACCATGAGTCTCGAGCCCAATCACTGACGATACCAAGCCAGAACCAGAGCTTAAAATCCGTTTTGATTTTTTTAAATTAAATCTTTATTTCTTAAAATGTGACGGACCCAAATATTTAAGTTACTGTTATACTTCTTTCGTTTTTGAACAAGGACCCAGTTTCTTACAGTGTTTGGTTCGCTTGGGGTCTTTTCACTGCGGCTTTTGAAAGTGTGCAGCCACGGGGACACGCCGAGCTCGGCCATCTCCAGGATTCCAACATGTGTCTGCAGGAAGCAGAATAATTCATCTCGAGACTCACATCAGCCCTGAGATCGTGGGGGGAATGACCTACAAACAACATCTGGGTCCATGATATTTATAATTTGAGCAATTACATCCAAGTATGACATGGTCTCTCCCAGCGTGCATCGACAAGCGCCGTGCCCCGTGCTGCCTAAGGAAACACACGCCATCCATGACCCAGGGCACCAGCGTCCTGCTCCAGGGTCCAACCACAGCATCCAGCATGCAGTTCACTCCAGAGGACCGTCTCCATGCCAACCTGCATCTTCAAGGACAACATCTAAGAAGGTCTGTAAGAAGGACAAAAATCACATCTTTCTCTTTTACATTTGAAAGGATTTCTCGTGTCACAGAGTGTGTCGGGATTATGAAAAGCTTAACCTGATTCCAGATTCCTTTTCTTTCACTTATTCAGTAAACAAAATAATTATGGAATACATCACACATGCCGGGTCAGAGCTGGGATACCGATGAGTGAGCGGGGTACGGTCGTAGCCTCACCTTGCTTCCGGTCCAGGGCCCTGTCCAGTCGCTCACTGATGCTTCTTGATCTGCAGATGTGTGAGTACACCAGTGAGCCGACGGCAAATACTAAAGAAACAGTCCAAGCACTGCTGCTGGTGATGTATATTTAAAAAGAGAGACAATGGGCGTTCAAGCATTGTGAGCACCAGACCTCCAATCCGTTGTTTGTCCAAAACCTTAAGATCCTTTTTACAAGCCAGCTGTTTCCTAGCAGGTTAAAAGATAAATTTATGTGTCTTCTCTTGTTGGAAAGCTGTAGGAGGGGAGAAGAAATCTCCTAGAACTCACCCTCTGTTTTGGTTGACTATAGGTAATTTATAATCTCAACTCCTGGGAAACTGCACCATGGCATCTTGCAAAAAGCTCAAGGACATGGATCCTTGCCTTGAGGTCAAGGCAAGGGCTTGTAAAAGGAAGTCCAGAGGTGCTCCTGAGATTGCCGGCGTGCAGAGTTTCTTGCTGGGAATCTGTGGAAAGACGGAGCAGCACCTTACAATAGAATCCTCTTCCTGGGGCCTCACCGAGATGCGTGGTCTTCAGGAGGATGAAACGTAAGGGCTTGCTCAGTGGGATACAAACCAACTTTATGTACGCCAACAACCGGTTCCCCTTCTTTTTTCTGCCCTAAAGAAGCTTGTCCAAGCTGTCAAAGCCAGGAACAGCAGCTCCTTAAGGACGGAAAGTGTGTTTTGGTCAATGTTGCCTCCCTAACACCTACCACAGAGCGTGTGCTTGAAAAATTAAAGCAAGACAAGAAACTTGACACTTTCATAGGGAAAAAATGAAAGTAACTGTATGTATAACCTCCTCCTTCTCCCCCCTGTGGGACAGTGTCTGACAAAGGAGCAGAGCAAGCCGCGGACTGTGCTGCACTGAGGAAGGGAGCTGGAACACAGCTCCCAGTGAGAGCCGCCTGGGGCCAGCTGGGGAGAAGGAGGTGCGGAGACTGAAGGCGGGGTCCAGAAGGGACAGGCGCGGGTCCTGTGGGGCTGGAGAAGGCCTGGCCACTCATTCCTGGAGGGAAGAGAAAGAGAAATGGGGCCTTGAGACGGGAGTGTCCAGAGAGGACTTGTGGGAGCTTTGCTCCCGTCTGCACTCCCTGCCCGGTCCAGGGAAGCCCAGGGTGAAGACCCGCACAGGCGCCCGGGCTCTGGAGCTGGGGGTCGGGTGCTCCTGGGGGTGGGTGCCTGGGGAGAGTGTCCAGGAGCAGGAGCACGCTGGCCCAGCTTTGTGTGGTTATAATATTTTCAACTCGGCTGCTTCACTGTCGCCACCCCCAGACACGTGCCCCTGTCACAGCCAAAGCTCACAGGCTCCCAGCAAATCAGTGCTGTTTATGAGACACACCTGGAGTCCAATAACAGAAGAGTGCACCTCTGTACCTGCATGAGCCCGGGTGACGGTCGGGTAAGTGCGCGAGGGTCTCCCGAGACAGCGGAGGCCCATCGGGATCAGGAGTCCGCTTCGGGGAAAATGCGATAGGACCTGTTTTAAACGCCAGGCCTCCACTTGGGCAAATACAGCAGTCCTGAGACGCCTGTCCATTAACAGTGCTTCGTATGTATTTAGCGTCTGAACAAAATCAACTTCCAGCAGATTCAGTAGCTCCCGTTATAAACTGCTCTGAAGACCTCAAGGACTGCCCTTCACATCTCATTTTTCTTCACGGCGGTAGCCGAAGGGGAAACACACTGTGATTTCTAAATACGCAAAGAGCCCTCTTGTTTCCCTGCACATCTGGGGGCCTGGGCCCCTCGGCCTGACCGGTCCCGCAGACCGTGTTGCTGATGCGTGCGGACCGCAGGGGTTCTCCCCAGAAGGCCAGGCTTTGCCGCCGAGCACCCGCCCGTTACTAATCCACCCGCCTGCCTCGGACCACACAGCTGCTGCCGGATATCCACGGCATCACAAAGGCATCCCGTGTCTGTGCTCCCTGAGCAAGCAGCTATGAAGTGCTGCGTCTTCTCTTCCCAGAAACCAATTAGTGTCCTCCGCCTGACCGCTTTCTCGGCGTGCCCAAGAGAAGCTGGCGATCACGCCCCCAGTGAAGCCGTCAGCAGGTTCTGTGCGAACACGGAGTCACTCTCAGAGCACACAGCACCCTTCTTTAGAGAAATGCAGGCAGCTTGCGTTCCATTTCTTTTCAGAACACTACCAAAAAGTAGTGCATGGTGCACAGTGATGCCATTATTGTGTTTCTGTAGGATACATCCCTAGGAGGTGGAGTCGCTAGGTCAAAGACTATGCATATTTAAAATGTTGAAAATTATTGCCAAGTGGCCTTCCAAAGAAGGTGACACCAATCTATATTCCCACCGAAAAGGTTACCCATGCTCTTGTCAGCACTGGATAATGTCAAACTTTTCGCCTGATAGATATGAAATGGTGTCTCATCATTGTTTAAATTTGCATCTTTTCAGGGAGTTATGAAGTTTTGACCCTCGATTCCTGTAAATTGCCACATCGATTCCTTCGTCTGTGAACCACTGTTCAAGTCCTTTGTAGGCCTGACCTAAGGGCTTGTTCATCTTATTCATTTGTGTGAGCCTTTTACATATTGAGGAGCTCTGTGTTTCTTATGTGTAATGCAAGTAATTTCTACTTCCTGGTGGCATGGCTTTTATGTAGCTTCTTTGTTCCTCTGTGTAAAGTTTTGGGCTCTTGGCTGTGGGGTTGTGCTGGAGCAGAGCAAGCTCTGGGTCTGCTCCTACCCAGCATTGCACTGTCATGCCCAGGCTGTGACACAGTGTCACTCACAGATACACAGATGGGCTCACATCTCAAGGGTTTCCTTACAGTGCTCAGACCAGTTCCGCACACCCCCGGCACACTTTACTACTACCATCTTTGTTTCATTACTAGTAGTTTTGCCAAACCATTTGGGACTACACAGTTACCATCACGGTTTTCCAGGCACGGAATCACATCAATTTGTATCTTTGTTTTATCTCTCCATTTTCACGGGGGTCTTATTTCCATTGTTTAATTTCTTGGCAAGCTATTGAGAACAACACTAAACAATGGAGGTCCAAGTGGGTGTCTTTGTCTTCTCTTGATTTTAAAGGCAATACTTTTGGTTTTTGCTACTAAATGGCAGTTGAGAGTTTAAGTTTGGAAATTGCTTTGCTTGGATTCAAATGCCAGCTCTATATCTGAACTGATAAATGTCTTGGGACAAATCCCTTAACAGTTTTAAACCTGGAGTTCTCCATCTGTTAGATGGGGATGTTAATATTGCCAAACTCCGTGTTTTCATTTTTTCCCCCTATTCTTTTTGTCAAGTACAAATATCAGTGTTACGTCCATTTTACTGTATAAATTTGGAAGTTTCTTGTCTTGGTACAGGCTCCAAACAATACAAATGTCATCAGAATCCTATTTTTTTTTGAAAGCAGGAAAGAACGTGGGCTTGGCAATGTGCGTGATAGCACTCAAGAATTTTGACAATTTCTTTTGCTTTTGTTCATCTCTTTAGATTTTGTTTTAACTTCTTATCAAGTCAAATTTTGTCATTTATATTTTCCTGGAAAACCATCTATTTAAATTTTTCTAAGCAGCACCAAACTGAAAGCTGACATAAGGCAGAGTGTCTCTTCCTGGAACCTCAGCTGCCAGCCGGCTGGTCAGGACACAGACCTTTCACTCTCCTGCATATTGGCTTGGGAGTAACAAAACTTCTTAGCAAGCAGGGGGATTCACAAATGTGGAATGCATGAATTGTGAGGATGAATGGTATCTCTGGGCTGGTTTTCTAATAATCATGACGTATGCTGGTCTGCAGTTTTCTTGCAATGCCCTCATCAGGTTGGGAATCAGGAGGTGGTAGCCTCACCATGAAGTGAAGAAGTGTATCTTCTTTCTACTCAATTTCCTGAAGAATTTTTGCACAATTTGCGTTGTTTCTTCCCTAAATATCTGGTAGAATGCACCATTGAACTCATCCTGACCTGGGCTTCACTTTGCAGGGGGGATTGGCATGTATATGTGTATGTGGGGGGGGGGGTAGTGCCGTATTATTTATCACCTTCTTTTAAAACAAACATTTTATTTTTGAACAGTTTTAGATTGACAGAAATCTTGCAGAGATAGTAGCAGGAGTTCCCATAACCCTCACACCCATTTCCCCTATTGTGACGTCTCATGTTACTATGGTTCCACTTGCTACGGTTAGGGAACAAGTATTGATAAGTTCTTAACAAGTAAAGCCTGTGCTTTGTTCAGATTTCCTTCATTTTTACCTAACGTCCTTTTTTTAGTGCTCCAGAATCCCATCTAAGATATGAAGGAAGGAGGGAAAGATTTTAATTATTACAACATAAATGTAATAGAAGCAGAGCTATTTTTTTTTTTTTAAGAGAGAGAGAGCATGAATGGGAGCAGGGAGAGAGAGAGAATCCCAAGCAGGCTCCACACCCAGCACAGAGCCGGACCTCCAGCTCGATCTCACAACCCTGAATCATGACCCGAGCCAAAGTCAAATTAGGTGTTCAAATGACTGAACCACCCAGGTGCCCCGATGCAGAGCTATTCAGATTACCTATTTCTCCTTGACTGACCTCAGGGGTTTGTGCCTTTCAATAAATTTGTCCATTCATCTAAGCTGTTGAATTTATTGGGATAGAGTGGTCCCTGGTATTCCCTTACATGGTATTATCTTTGGACTGCGTGCTGATGGGACATCTCTCCTTCCTGTTATTGGTAACTTGTGTCATCTTTCTTATCTGATCAGCAAGATTCAAGGTTAATCAATATCACTTTTCTCCAAGAAAGAGCTTTTGATTTCGCTGTTTTTCTCTCCTGCTTTCCTATTTTCCATTGACTTCGTTTCTGATCTGATTTGTGTTATTTCTTTTCTTCTGCTTACGTTTTGTTTCCTGTGCCCCACTTTCTCTAGTTTCTTATGGTGGAATCTGAGATAACTCATTTGCAGCCTTTTTTCCCCCTGTAATACATGTATTTAATACTATAAATGTCCTACTAACTAATGCCTTTAGCATTGTCCCACAAATTCTGATATGCTGAGTTTTATTCTCAATCAGTTTAAAATACTGTCTGGTTTTCCTTTTGCTTACTTCTTTGAATCATAGGTTATTTAAAAGTGTGATATTTAGTTTCCAAACATTTGGTGATTTTCCAGAATTTTTTCTTTTGTTGACTTTAATTTAATTCCATGGTGGTCTAACCACATACTTTGCATAAGGTTGAATCATTTTTTTCCCTCTAATTCCTTCTTTTTTTCCCCACATAAATGCTCATCTGTTTATTTTATTTTGCTTTATTATTTTTTTGATCCGAGTATAGCAGACACACAGTGTTACATTAGTATCAGGTGTCCTCCTCGGTGATTTGACGAGTTCATACATTATGTAGTTGCCCTCTGTCCTGCTACCTCCCTGTTACAGTATCACTGACTGTATTCCTTATGCTCTGCTTGTAATTCCCATGATTTACTCATTCCGTCACTGGAAGCCTGTATCTCCCGCTGCCTTTCACCTATTTTACCCATCCCCCACCTCCTTCCCCTCTGGCGACCATCGGTTTGTTCTCTGTCTTTATAGGACTGATTTTGCTTTTTCTTTGTTCCTTTTTTATATTCCATTTATAAGTGGAATTATGTGCTATTTGTCTTTCAGTCTGACTTCTTTCACTTAGCATCATACTTTCTAGGTCCATCCATGTTGTCTCAAATGGCATGATCTCATCCTTTTTAATGGCTGAGTAACATTCCACTGTGTATTCACGTTTCCACTTTCCTATCCATAAGTCTACTGATGGATACTTGGCCTGCTTCCATATCTTGGCGATTATAAATAATGCTGCAGTGAACATAGGGATGCATATAGCTTTTCAAGTGAGTGTTTTCATTTTTCCTGGGTGAATATGCAATAGTGGAATTATGGGATCATATGGTATTTCTATTTTTAACTTCTTGAGCAGCCTCCATACTGTTTCCCAGAGTGGCTGCACCAGTTTGCATTCCCACCAGCAGAGCAAGAGGGTTCCCCTTTCTCCGCATCCTTGCCAACATCTGTTGTTTCCTGTGTTGCTAATTTTAGCCATTCTGACAGGTGTGAGGTGGTATCTCATTGTAGTTTTGACTTGCATTTCCCTGATGACCAGTGAGGTTGAGAATCTTTTCATGTGTCTGTTGGCCATCTGTATGCTTTCTTTGGAGAAATATCTATTCATGTCTTCTGCCAATTTTTGATAGGATTATCTGGGGGATTTTGATGGTGAGTTGTATGAGTTCTTTACATATTTTGGATACTAACCATTTATTAGTTATGTCATTTGCAAATATCTTCTCCCATTCAGTAGGTTGTCTTTTTGTTTTGTTGATGGTTTTCTTTGCTATGCAAAAGCTTTTATTTTGATGTAGTCCCAATAGTTTATTTTTGCTTTTGTTTCCCTTGCCTCAGGAAAAACACTGTTATGGCCAATGTCAGAGAAATTACTGCCTGTGCTCTTTTATAAGATTTTTATGGTTTCAAGTCTCACATTTAGGTCTTTAATCCATTTTGAGGTTATTTTGTATACTATGCTAGACAGTGGTCCAGTTTCATTGTTTTGCATGTAGCTGTCCAGTTTTGCCAACACCATTTGTTGAAGAGACTGTCTTTTTCCCGCTGTATATTCTTGCCTCCTCTGTTGTAGATCGATTGACTATATAAGCGTGTGTTTATTTCTGGGTGCTCTCTTACGATGCATCGATCCATGTGTGTATTTCTGTGCCAGCACCATACCGTTTTGAGGGCTTCAGCTTTGTAGTGTACCTTGAAGTCTGGGAGGATGTTACCTGCAGCTTCGTTCTTTCTCAGGATCGCTTTGGCTGCTCCGGGGTGGAGTTCCCTTTGTTTTTTTTTTGTTTGTTTTTTTTTGTTGTTGTTTTGTTTTGTTTTTTAAAGATTTTATTTATTTATTTATTTATTTATTTATTTGACAGAGAGAGACAGCCAGCGAGAGAGGGAACACAAGCAGGGGGAGTGGGAGAAGAAGAAGCAGGCTCATAAGAGAGGAGCCTGATGTGGGGCTCGATCCTACAACGCCGGGATCACGCCCTGAGCCGAAGGCAGACGCTTAACCGCTGTGCCACCCAGGCGCCCCTGGAGTTCCCTTTGTTACGGCGTCTCCCTCTCTCTCCGTTCTGTCTCGGTTGCTCACTAGCTGTCAGTCAGCCCTCAGGTCTTCAGGAGCAACTGTTCTGTGAACAGGTGTAGTCTGCCAGGTTCTGGGAGGAGGTGAGTTCAGGGTTTTTCTACATCCCCATTTTGAACCAGAGCGCCTTCCCTTTAATTTCTTTGACATTTTAGATCGCAATCATCTGAATTTTTTTCTTATGCTTAGAACAATTCTAATCTTGAAATATAGTTCTATATGTATGAAAAAGCAAGTGGCCTTTATTCATGATGTTAGATTTATTTTTCCAGCTTTAATGTACCTCCAGCTAAGTTACGACTGACAACTGAAATATATTCTTCCTTTCCTTATTTACCACCCGTTTCTCCCTCTCCCTCTGTCCCTTTCTCTCTCTCTCTCAAGGAAAGTAGCAATGATAAATGTGAGGCTAATATTTATGTACAGATCTGACGTTGAACATTCTTGGCTCAAAAAAAAACTGGAAAGAGGAAATTTCCTTTTGTAATTCTTTTCCTGAGTATACTTGCCAGATGCTGCTGAGAGGTGTGGTCAGATAGAAACTTCAGGTCTGTCTCTGTGGAATACTTGGCAAAGCTTTTACTGAGTCATTTGCCCTCAGGGCGGTGCTCCCGCCTCCTGCATCCTGGGGGCTGGCAAGCCAGGCCCCCGGGGAGGCGAGCACGTGCCCACAGAGACCTCGCCTGCCTATGTGCGGGCAGACAGCGTGGTCCTCAGCAGACCAGTGCCCATGACCTCAGGATGCTTGTGCCCTCTTTAATATCAAGTCAGCAGGGATAAATTTATCCAAACCCTCGTCCAATTTTCTCCTTAGACCCTTTTCTTCCCACCATTTTCCCCCGTTGGCCTTTTCCTTTAAGCACATAACACAGAGGTAAGTATTCCTGGGGCAGTTACGTGTGAGTGCAAATACCAGTGTACAAATCCCCGTACCCTCACTCTCTTCCCTTCGTGGACCACGTTATTTCTGTTTTACACAGTTTCCCGGGGTCCTGCACCACCCCCCACGTTCCCAGACAGATCTGCGTGTTCGCTTGGAAAAATACATCCATTCTTCTGTCTGGTCTTCACCTTCACATCGTGCCTTAGGTCATGAAATTTTACTTGTTGTCCTTACGTTCATAGTGAGCTCCGGAGAAGCTTCAAGCTGTCGAACGTCTACTCGAGAAACCATTGCTTCCGTGGGGTCAGTGGTAGAGGGCAGAATATTCCAGACACGAAGTTTATTGATATTTCCTCTTGAAGAATTTGTATTGACATCTTATATAGAAAGTTTTTACTATTTTTATAGGTATACATGTTACCAGAGGATGGCTTGCAAAATGACAAAAACAATTCTCCTTCAAGGACACGGTCAGCACCTGCCTAACCCGTGAATGGGTTCAGCAGCAGGATGACACACTTGACTCAGAGAAGTTAGATCTCAAGAAGAGATAGTCAGTGGAGGAAGGGCTGCTGGAACGACGACTCCCAGTTAGATGGAGAAAAGAGATTCACACCCTACATGGAGACCAATGGAACCGTAAATTTTGAAATTTTCTGGGAAAAAAAAAAATCACCATAGTTAAGATAACGATCATACACGTCATCCCCAAATCCTCTGTCATCTTTTAACTGGAAATCTTTTTTTTTTAATGTTAAAATGTTTTTATTTTATTTTTTTATAGTAATTTTTTTAATTATATTATGTTAGTCACCATACAGTACATCCCTGGTTTCTGGTGTAAAGTTCGATGATTCATTAGTTGTGTATAACACCCAGTGCACCATGCAATACGTGCCCTCCTTACTACCCACCACCAGCCTATCCCATTCCCCCACCCTCCTCCCCTCCGAAGCCCTCAGTTTGTTTCTCATAGTCCATAGTCTCTCATGCTTCATTTCTCCTTCTGATTACCCCCCTTTCTTTATCGAGACTGTGCACTAAGCACGAGGAAGCAGTTTTCCTGGGTGGTCTCAGGAGCTGCGGCAGCCCTGGGCTCTGGGCTTCAGCTCTGAAGAGACAAAAGCCCCCCTGAGAGGAGAGTGCTCCTGCCTCCTCTCTGCACACTGTCCTGTCTGAGCTGACGTCCCCTCTTACCCTGCCCCCAGGCGTCCTTGTGGTGCCCAGCTCAGAGGTGGAGTGCATCCTGGGCCCCAGGCAGGCAGGGTCAGAGCCCCTAGGGAAGTCCTTAGCCCTTCACGTGGCTGGTTCAAGGCTGACAGTGGCCAAGCTCCTTGGAGACCATAATGTTGTTTCGAGGGACTACTTGCTCTCTCTTGGGGGGAAAGAGCTTTACTCTTTCGAGCAAACTTGGTGTTGAAAACAACCTGCCCACCCAGAGGCTACACCCCATGAACGACTTGCCCTCCTATTTGCCTCATAGAAATACCAGGCAGGTGTTTCCTCTGCAGCCCGAAGGGGCCTGAAAATGACACAGCCCATTCCAAATGCTCACCAGGGGCTCTGAGAAGTCTCCTTCTGCAGTCCCACCTCAGAACAACAGATCTGCTAGTGGTTTGTGTTCTCCTTGGTTCCGGAGGAGCCTGGAACACCTTCATGGAGGGGGTACAGTTACGCACACAGGCATCTTGCGGGTGTTAAAGCCTACAGCCCCGTGAGCTGCGGCGGCTGGACACTCTGCCAGAGAGACGGGACACTTCCCTCACCCCCAGATTTCATCCCGCCTTTGCCCCCCCTCCACCCCTGTCCCAGGCCACTGCTGACCTGCTTTTTATCGCTAGAAGTCAGTTTACATTTCCAGGGATTTCATGTCGAGAAATGATACAGTATGTGTCTTTGACTGGCTGTTTCCCTCAGCACCACGGAGACGTTCAGCATCTATCAGTCGTTCATCCTTTTGATGTTGAGCACGACCCATCATGGGGGTATACCTCGTTTTGGTTACCATTCACCTGTCGACGGACACCTGGGTAGCCCCCAGTTTGGGAAGACGATGAATAAAGTTCCAGAAACTGCCGGCTTTCCCAGGTGGTTGCGCCGTTCCGGTTGGCCCACGGTTTCGCCGGTACTTGGAGCAGAGTGTCTTTCCTTTATTCACCCCCGTGGTGCAGAGGAGCTGGATTCCTTCCTGATTTTGGTTTGCATTTTCCTGGTGACTAGTGATCTTGAGCAGCTCTTCCTGTGCTCGTTGGCCACCATAACTCTGCTTTCGAGAAGTGCCTGTTCCAATTTTTTGCCTATTTTTTTAAAAATAGGTTATTTGTCCTCTAATCCCCCAGGCACACCAGGTAGTTGTGTTTTGTATTTTATATGAAGACTATAGTTACTTGCAAGGCTTTCAGTGTGTTGGACGTTCACTCCACCATATTGGAAGCAGAATTCTCCAGTCCCTGGTCCACGTGCAGTGATTTAATCAAGCCCTACAGTCAAGAGATACATTGTTTCATTACAGGAAAAAAAATGAAATTATTTAATTTCCTAAGAAGGAAAGTTTTAAACAGAGCATAGTTTTTCCTTCTTGTCAATTTTAACATCAAGGTGATTTTTTTTTCCAGAAAATACTGAACACACCTTTCTCCGTGTTCTCTCATTAGATTTTGAATTTCATTTGTCTATTAACTTGTTACTTACTAGTAACTTAAATAACAACTCATTGTTTGAATCCAATCATTGACATAAAAACAATGCATGTGTAGGAATATTCAAATTGATAAAAACAGGTTCCTTCTCACAGGATCTCCTTTAACATGTTTACATAAACATTGTTTTATTGGGCAAATCATTAAATTTGTTTAGAGATTATTTTAAGTACTTAGGCAGTTTAATTCACAAAGTCTAAACATTGTTTCCACAATGGATACATTAATTGTGTAGTAACCCTTCTTTACCTGCACTACCAACCCAAACTCTGTTATAAGCAAAATCTAAATTATTGTCAGATTCTGAATTAAAAGAATCCAAATTCAGGAGTGTCGCAGACTGGAACCCCCAAGCCAGCCATCTTTGCCCCCATCTGTGGGTCAGGTTGGATGGTGTCGGACCCCACGCTGGTCCAGACAGCGCACATACTCACACCTCACTTCGAGCATTCCTCTTCCTATGTGCTACTCTTAAAGACTGGAACAAATTTTAGAAAGTCCAATCTGTCTATTTGCCCTTTTCAAGGGTGTGGTTTTGCTCACGGAATACTAGCTTCTTTGATTCCAATGCTCATCCAGGGACTAAACAGAAGGAAACTCTGGAAATACATTCTTAATTCAGGGTTTCAAATTCATAGTCTTACTGCTTTGTGCCACGTCCTGACACAGACCAACCCGCCAGAAAGAGAAGGAGTCTACATTCTTTGGCCTCTGATTTAGTCTGAGCAAGAAGGTGAGAGTTCTTACATGGTTTCCCCTGGAATAGTATAAGCTCCCGTCTTGCAGACAAAATCATTTCTATCAGCGAAAGATTGATTATAATGGACTAACGACTATGTGGGGTTGACATCTCTCTATCAACAAGCTTGTTTCCATGCTCTGATTATTTATCATATTAATGGGGTCCAGCCACACTGCGGGGCTCGGGCCCCCACGATGGACGTGAGACCCATACATGGAGCTGGCCTGAGGCAAGCAGCAGAGATCAGGACCCCGGGGCAGTGGTCCACAGTCCCCCCTTCAGTTTCCATCGGGGAAAGCTGCAGGCCTATGAATCACGCTCAACCTCTGGAAAGGGCTGAGTCGTCTCCCCGAGTTCATGTTGCAGCCCCAGCCCAGGGCCTAGGGATGGGACTGTGTTTGCAGACTGCAGACAGGAGGTGTTTAAGTTAAAATGAGGTCACTGTGGGCCTGATCCACCATGACTGTGTCTTTATCAGCAGAGATCAAGGACAGACACACACAGAGGGATGACCCTATGTGGCCCTGGAGGAGAGGCCTCAGGATAACCAGGCCTGCCGACACCCTGACCTGGACATCCGGCCCCCGGGATGTGGGGGTCTTACCATCTAAGCCACCCACCTGTGGTGCTTTATTACATCAGCCAAGCTGGCAGAGGCAATGTCTCCAAGCCTGTACCGTACCGCTGGTCCCCACCCCAGCTCTGCTCCAGGCCCCCCAGGGCCCACCGCCGGCCTGCGTCCATCCTTGAGGGGCCCACTGGGGCCACCTCCTCATCTTCTCCCTGAGGGTGTCACCCCTGCCACCCCCTCCTGGGACCCCTTCATCAGTCAGCAAGCCCTCCATCTGGGAAGTGAGCACCTCACCTTATTTCGAGAACACCGCCACTGCTCCCAACAGCTCTGAAGTGTCCTAGCAGAGCCCGACTCTTGTCTAGAACACCTCAGTGCCCAGCAGCCTGCCTCAAAGGGTGGGCTGAGCTTCAGAGACGGGATCCCTGTCCTCTCTCCAGGCCCTTCTAGACCCGCAGTGCCCCAGTCCCCAGTGACGGCCCACCGTGGGGCCACAGCAGGTGTTGTCAGGGAAGAGTGTGTGGTGGTGATAGAGGGCTGACCCGGCGTCCGGACGGGCCACAGCAGTTCGAGAGTTACTCCCGTGTTGCCGAGCGTTTAAATGACCAACCTGCCACTGGTCCCTTTCCGTGGCTGCTCACTGTCGGCCGGGTGCTGTGTCAAGTGACTTAATCCCCCCCGTGATCTAGTGAATATAAAGTTGCTGTTAACCACTTTCCTTGCTCTGGTTCTCCAGGTAAAGCAGTCTGCCCAGAGCCATGCGGCTAAGAAGCTGCTCACCAGGGTGGACAGGACCCTCCTGCCATGGGTCCCGTCTGCCAAACCCTCCTTTCCTGACACCGTCCTCGTGGTGCAGCTGACCACTGCTGGGCCACAAGCCTTCTTGCCCCTTTCCCGCCAGTTCCCTCCCTCCCCCAGGGAGTGGGTGGCTCCCAGCGCGGAAAGCACTCCTGCCTGAGGCTTGACTTTCCCCGTCCCTGCAGGGCCCACACCCACGGAGGAGAGAACCTCTTCAAACTGTCTCACCGAAGACACTTGAGGAGCTCTGAGAAGCCATAGCTTGAGCATTCAGCTTAGAAATATTTACAAATACTTCCCTAGAAATACGACTGACTCCACTGGAGATGTGAATACCTCCGAGACTGTTCTCATTGCGAAACACGTGCTCCCACGTCTTGGGATCAGCCGAGTGAGGAACTGGCGGCAGATCCGGCATCGCCGGGAGCTCAGTATGCAAAGCTGCGCTGAGGAGCGGTCTGGGGTTTGCAAGTGCTCTCTGGACACAGAGGTCTTGTCTTCTATTTACCTTCAGTGCACCTCCCAACAGGAAACACTTTCTTCTCCACATTCTCGCTACGTGTACAACCTGCCTCATCCTGGGGAGCAAGCCACCGTGTTTGTCTTGCTACAGGCGAGAAGTCTGCAGAGCAATCACCAAAACTGCATCGCTGGTGAAGCGGCTGGTGAGGAAGTGCTCCATGTCGTAAAGCAGGGGTTAAATATTCGATGGAGTAAAACGCGCTCTGCGTGGCTCATCGTTCCTTCTAGACTGCAGCAAGCCTGCCTTCCCAGGGCTGGGTAGGTCTGCAGACGGTGAGCCGTGTATGCTATCCTCAGCCCCCGGGACAGGTGTCAGGAAGTAGCAACCCCACAGGGTGGTTCCGGTGTGGGGAGAGTGTGAATGTCTCCCCCAGAGTCACGAGGAAACGTCAAATGCTCGACGAGGAGGTCTGCAGGCTGCCCCGGTGCTGGCAAAACGGCGCTGCGGGTCCCGAGGCCGACCGCCACAGCATGCTGGCTGTGTGACCAGCCTCGGCCCTCCGCTGCCCCCACAGACGATGATGAGCCCTTCATGAGCCAAGATGGAACCGCAGAGCAGAAGCCTCAGCAATGCGGGGCCTGCTGACCCTGACAGCTGGCCTGCAGGCTGGAGCAGAGCGTGCTGAGCCCACAGTGTCATCCCGCCGGCAGCCCGCAGGGCAGGGGCACCTCCCGCCTGGGTGTGTCCTGACATGCGTCAGCTGGAAGCAGTAACCCCCAGTGAGTCACTTGCACAAGGGTGGCCGTGGAACCTGGCTTACACAGTCTCCAGGAAGAGGAACACCAGCTCCACGAAGCGATTCTGTCTTCGTCCTCCAACCTGGCTAAGTGTCCACTTTCCTTATCTGTAAACTGGAAGTCGGAAAACCTGGGCAGGATTAAATGTGGCAGCAAGTGCAGAGCCTGCCCCGTTGCCAGAGGGTGGTGTGGACGGACCCAGGAGTCTGCTGTGCCAGAGGGATGGGCATGGTGTCGTGGTGCACGCAGGTGTCCCACACTGCCTGCCCCCAAGACCACTGTGGAGAGGAATGCACCCTCATTACCCCAAAGACAGCTCCAGGGCCTGAACACAGACACACCACCTTCCCCTGGCTCAGACGGGAGCTCTCTTTGTCGTCACAGGGCGTTCTTGGTTCATTTGAGATAATTTCATCTAGGAAAGGATGCAGGCATGGAGGAGTCCCTCTGGGGTCCCCCAGGTCTGTGGGACGGGAAGCAGGCTGGCGCTCACATTGCTCTGGGATCTTGCCAGCAGGATGGAAGTTTGACAAACCCATCAGTGGAGATGTCACGTGTGAGCTCGCGATGTGGGAAAAGGCTCTTAGAGAGAGTTGCGTATATGACAGAAAATTTATGAAATGCAAACTTTTCACCAACCATCCCACCAAATAAATGCAGCACACTAACACTTTCCGGTTCTTCATGTTTTTGGTGAGGGATTTTTTGATGTAAAATGTTGATTGTGAGTGTTGGGCCCACACGTGTGGGGCAGGTGCGTGGCTCTGGGGACCCAAGATTTACCTCCGCACAGCTGCTGGACGGTGGCCCTGCCAGGCACCTATCTGCAGAGGCGATGTGCAGGAAGGCTTCACTTTGGCTGGGGAAGGAGGACTCAGCACCACTGTTGGGGGTGGGAAAGGATGGGAGGATGGATCCCCCCTTCCAGCAAGCACCCGCTCCCGCTCTGAAGCTTGGCTCACCAGGACCAGAGGCTGCAGCCCCCTTCTCTGGGGTGTTGCAGGGGGACACTGTTGCAGTCTTGTCCGGTCCAGGGGCTGTGGGAACTCATTCTTGAGGAAAAACCCAAAACAAGTCAGGAAATGAGGCAATCTGGGTCAAGACGTGTCCTGCACAGGTGAAGGCACTGAGCCCCGAATGAAAGGACAGCCCCCTGCAGTGGCATTTCACCTCCGGGCTGGTGAGGCGAGGACATCTATGTTTTCCGTGGACCATTCCATCCTTTGTTCTATTCATAGACGCAAAATTGTTATAATTCTGTCACAAAGTTGTAATACTTTACATATAATTTTGCATCCATTCTCTTACTTTGAGTTCATGGTTCAATTTTTATACTTTTTTTCTGTTCTAAACTCTATGATAAGCAAGCATTGCTTTTATAATCAGAAAAATTCATGCTCTAATACAAAGAAGAGGTCGATGAGTAGCAGAGTGTCTGACCACGGAGCACCTGAGGGAGCAGGTGACGGGAGCAGGTAAGGGGGGGTGGGTGGCAGGTGAGTGGTTCGTTCAGGGACCATGGGATGGTAGGAGACTGCAGGAGACAGCTCTCATATTTATTGTTTTTAAGGAACAACTATAGGTTTTACCCTGTTTTTTTCTCTTGCTAACTCCTTCAGGGTGTGAAACCCAGGGCGTCGGCACAGCAGGGGGCGAGCCACCCCCAGCGCCTCGGTTGGTCAACAGTCATCGACCCAGCTGAGCACATCCTGAGAGAATGAGCAGCCTGGCGTCTACAGTCTGCTGGGAGCTGGGGATTCCTCCCCTTCTCTTGAAGTGCCTGTTCTCTGAAGTGCTTCGTTCTGTTCGGTCACGTGGGAAGCATCCAAAGCCCGAGGTCCTCAGCCAGCGGAGATCGCCCTGTGGCTTTCTGGAGCCTCCACGTCTGTCTGGCGTCCCCGTCCCTGTGAGCCCCCCACGCCCACACCCCACGCCCCGCCACCCCTGCAGGCTCCAGCTCTCTGGGCCGGTGCAGGTGCCGCAAGACGCCAGGCCACACCGAGAGGAGTGCGCCCTTCCCGTCCAGGGCACTTTCTCCTGTCCTGCTGAGCTCTTCCTCACACAGCAGCCATTCTATTGCTGCTTGGAAAACCAGATGCATCATGAACCGTCTTCCCGAGAGGAAAAATGCACGTTCGTCCTGGGTGCACAGATGCGGTCTTGTGAAGGTGTCAGTTCTGCAGAAACTAATCTACAGAATCAGGGCAATCCCAACAGAACTTGCCGCGGGCTTTTGAATATTTGATGACTGCACCTGAAAGTCCCCAGAAGCGTGACACACCTACAACAGCCACGATAATGCTTTAACATGAAAGCCCACGTGGAGAGCCAACATGACCTGATTTCCAGACTAGAGGGTTTCCAGGAATCAAGGCACTGCACATTTTTTGAAACTGGATGAACAAGATCCTTGGAATGGACAGGGGTCCAGCTCTAGAACCACGCTATTGGGACAGCTGATTCTGACCACATTTCAAAGGCAGTTTACTGGAGAAATAATAGCCGCGGTTGGACATTCATACTTTAAAAGATGGCATTGTTGTATTTTACAAAGTGAAGACGTGCTGGGGATGTGGGGCTGCAAGGGGCCCGTTGGCCACCCCACCAACTCAGGACCTCAAATCCTTGAGAGAAACTTGCCAGAGTCGTTAGGTTGACATGAATATAGGAGAAACGGAGAACAATGATGGTAAAACACTGCAAACAAGTCTGCAGTTTCAAAATAACTTCTCAGAAGTTCACATCAGGTGAGATACGTATTCAAGGAAAACGGGGGGCTGGTGGCTTATCAAGACTCAGAGAAACTTCCGGAGTGGGAGGCGGTCCCGTGGGGAGAGCAAGCTGGGAGCATGTTGGCGTGACCCCCAGCCTAGAAGGGGGAGGGGAAGTGAGATGGTGGGTCCCTGTCTGGCTTTATGTCTACAGAGTTGTTAAAATGAGGCAGATCTCTGGGAGGTTTCGGGAGCAAATCTAAACTCTGCCCCACGAGAAACCGAAACCAGATTCTGCAAAGGAGGTGGGGGAGGGAGGGCTGGGATGAGGTGGAGAGCGGAGGATGGAGAGTGTTTTCTATTTGATGAAGTGGACAATTAGGACATGGAGGTCCTGAATCATTTTATTAGGGATAATGAGTTGGATTTATGGGGTACTTTCTTCTGAAGATCTAAAGCCATTTCCACACCTACTATTTTGTTTCTGTTCACAGCAACTTGGGAGACACAACGCTGTTGTGAAATAAACATAGAATGCAGAGATGCTGCGGGAAGGGAAGACATGAGGGCCACGAGGACGGAGCAGCCGCCGGCTGGGGGCGGGGGCACGTGGCAGCCAGTGCTCCCCAGACCTGTTTGCTGCCTCCTCCCGGATTTCTCGTTCCAGGTAACTTTGTCCATTCTTTTTCCAAAACACAGAGTTCAGTCTAAGGCAGTGTTCGGTTCATGCAAAACTCAGAAAAGAACAGAGATCACACACTCCCTGCCCACCATGCACAGCCTCCCCACCAGCAGCACCCCCACTGGAGTGGACATTAGTGACAAGCGACAAAGTTACACGGACACGTGATAACCCAGAACCCACAGCTCACGAGGGTTCCCTCGGCGATGGGCTTTCTGTGGGTTTGGACAGATGTATAAGGACATGTGTCCACCACGTAGAGTCCCACAGAGTCATTCCCTGCCCTGAGCGTCCTCAGCCCCCACCCCTCCAGGGAACCCCTGACTTTTCACTGTCTGCGTACTCTTACCTTTTCCCGAATGGCTCCCACACCGTGTAGCCTTTCCAGGTGGGCTTCTCTCTAATGTCCTTACACTTCCTCCATGTATTGTCATGGCCTGAGAGCTTATCCTTTTCAACACTAAATAATATTCCATTGTCTAGATGGACCACGGTTTGTCTATCCATCCCCTGATGAAGGACATCGTGGTGAATCTTCGTGAGTTTGAACAATTATGAACAGAGCTGCTGTGAACACCGTGTACAACTTGTGCAGACATCGGCACTCACCTCCATGGGGTAGATGCCCAGGACTGTGATCGCTGGACCCCACGGAAAGAGCAGGTTAGCTTTTACTGCTATTTCCATGGCTTGATTCCTAGTTCTTTTTTACAATTTTTTATTGATGTGTAGTATGGTACTGCAATGCCACGCTCGTTTCGGATGTATGACATGATGCGCTGACGAGTCTGTGCGTTACAAGAGCAGTTCGGTTGGTAAGAAACCACCTGTGTTCCATGTTGTGTTCCCTCCAGCTGCAAAGGGGAGTCCCTGTGGATTCCCTCACTCTGTCTCAGGCAGACGTGGCCAGCCCACGGCAGAGCCCGGCCAAGCCTGGAGCATAGTCATTACCTGCGTCTCAGACCTGGGCATGTTTGCGGGGGTCCAGGAGAAGGTGTCTGACGTCCTGAGTCCACAGTGCAGCCCGATGTTGCCTCTGGGGCTGTGGGCACAGATGATTGGTCCTGTTGTTTCGCTCACTTGTTCAAGCATTGATAACAGAGCACCTAATACGTGCCAGGGACCCCTGCTTGTGTATCAGCATCCCTGCCAGACTCTGCAGAGACGCAGCCTAGATGCAGAGATGATGCGGGTCTTGGTGCCACCGGAAGCTAGAGGGGCCACGGCGTGGATAGTGGCCCACGCCTCACAGAGGGTGTAATACTCGCTCCGCTCCCACAGAAATATGGGTCACCGGGCTGTGGGCACAGAAGTGCAGATACCTGACCATGTGGGACAGTCTATAGGAAAAAAAAACACGCTTCCTCCCAACCAACCCACAGACAAGTAGGATAAATAAGTAAGATGAGAGATGTTTTGGGTGTAAAAGAATTAAGTGACCTCAGTCTGTGCAATGAGTGGGCCTTGTTCAGTTCCAGATTTTAAAAGCCACACTTAAAAATGCAATTTAGGGATAATCAAGGGAGTTTGAATATCCAGCAGGCATTTGTTGGAGGTGGTGATGTCATGTCCGTGACATCAGAGAAAAATGTCCTGTGGTTCCGAAAGCCACGGGGAAGGATGTAGCAGTACAAACATGTGGAGTCCATGATTTGCTCTAGTGCACGTCAGTGAGAGCAAACCATCCCACAAACAGGGGCTGGGGTGGAACAGACACAGTGGTTCTCAAGCTTCATGATCCCGGCTGGGCCCCCAGGGCTTCTGGTCCCAGGTGCTGCCCACGCTGGTTCGCACCCCGACAACCCCCTGCATGAGGGGACCAGCAAGACTGCAAATGCGCGTGATCACTGCAGCCAGGCTTGGGGTCGCCGGGCTGTCCTTGCACTGTTGTGTCTACACGTGTCTGCTTGACAGAGATGGGGTTCAGACATGTTGTTTTTTTAATGATTTTTTATTGTATTATGTTAGTCACCATACAGTACATCCCCGGTTTCTGATGTAAAGCTCGATGATTCATTAGTTGCGTATAACACCCAGTGCACCATGCAATATGTGCCCTCCTTACTACCCATCACCAGCCTATCCCATTCCCCCACCCCCCTCCCCTCTGAGGCCCTCAGTTTGTTTCTCAGAGTCCATAGTCTCTCATGTTTCATTCTCCCTTCTGATTACCCCCCCTTTCTTTATCCCTTTCTTCCCCTACTGATCATTCTAGTTCTTATGTTCCATAGATGGGAGAAATCATATGATAGTTGTCTTTCTCTGCTTGACTTATTTCACTTAGCATTATCTCCTCCAGTGCCGTCCATGTTGCAGCAAATGTTGAGAAATCATTCTTTCTGATAGCTGAGTAATATTCCATTGTATATATGGACCACAGCTTCTTAATCCAGTCATCTGGTGAAGGGCATCTCGGCTCCTTCCACGATTTACACTCACCACTATTATTCAACATAGTACCAGAAGTCCTTGCAACAGCAACCAGACAACAAAAAAGGGATCAAAGGTATCCAAATCAGCAGAGAAGAAGTCAAAATGTCTCTCTTCGCAGATGACATGATACTCTATATGGAAAACCCAAAAGACTCCACCCCCAAACTATTAGAAGTTATAGAGCAATTCAGTAATGTGGCGGGATACAAAATCAATGCTCAGAAATCAGTTGCATTTCTATACATGAATAACGAGACTGAAGAAAGAGAAATTAGGGAATCCATCCCATTTACAATAGCACCAAAAACCATACGTTACCTTGGAATTAAACAGAGACGTAAAGAACCTATATTCTAGAAACTATAAATCACTCTTGAAAGACATTGAGGAAGACATAAAAAGATGGAAAGATATTCCATGCTCATGGATCGGAGGAATTAACATAGTTAAAATGTCCATGCTACCCAGAGCAATCTACACTTTCAATGCTATCCCGATCAAAATACCGAGGACATTTTTCAAAGAACTGGAACAAATAGTCCTTAAATTTGTATGGAAACAGAAAAGGCCCCGAATCTCCAAGGAACTGTTGAAAAGGAAGAACAAAGCTGGGGCATCACAATGCTGGATTTCGAGCTGTACTACAAAGCTGTGATCACAAAGACAGCATGGTACTGGCACAAAAACAGACACATAGACCAATGGAACAGAATAGAGAACCCAGAAACAGACATGTTTTAAACGGTGCATTCTCTACAGCTTTTTGGAGCTGAGAACGCAATGGCAATTCAGAAATCCGATTCTTGCCCACATCTTCCCTCTCCAAAGCTTCAGTGAGAAATGGAGCAGCAGCTCCAGGAGACACGTGACCCACGTGACACCAGCGTGTCAGTCTCTCTCTTCTCACACCTGGGCAGAGACTGTGGCCAGAGTGACCCAGACCCAAACCCTGGGGGGAAAGACAGCAGGCCGCATGGTCCCAACCACTCGCCACAACGGGGGACTTCGTTTAGGAATGACACCCCGTTCAGATCCATTGGCTGTGGAAGCATTTGGTGCTGTTTGACTGCCAATGGCAGAAGCCATTTGCCGCACCCCTTGCCTCCCTCCCCAGGGAATAAAAATACAAAACAGTGGTTTAATTGAGAGAAACATCTGCTTCTCTTCCCTTTGGGCCTCCTGAGCTGCTGAGGGGCCAGCGTCTACTACGCAGGCCTCATGGCCCCATGTGGCAGCAAAGGTGGGTGGGACGCACGAATCCGGAAGCCTCCCAGGCTACAAGCCCCCAGCTGCTGTCTTCACTGGGGTCCAGCTGCTGCTCATGCAGGGGTGACAGAGATGCGGGGCTGCGTGCAGTCGGAACGGGGACAGTCGGGCACCGAGCAGAAAGCATCATGAAAGACCACACTTCCCCTCTTACCGCTCGGGACCCAGCCTTTCAAACCTCTCCTGACTGTTCAGTCTCTTGTAAAGTTGCCCACCACCAACTCGGAAAACAGGACACGAAATACCAGGTCGCCCTTTAGCAGAGTGGGATTTGAATTCCGATCCCCCAAGCACAAAGAAATGAGAAACCCAGGGCCTATCTTGTTCAGTGACAAAAGTCCTTGATGCCGTGGGGGGGGGCGGGGGAGTGCAGGGGGAGACAGGCCCCTTGGCCTGCAGGAAAAGCAAGCAGGAGTTTGCATCTCGGCTTCTCCCAAAATGGATCGAGTTGGCAATTTCAGGACAATCTACTTCCTGCAATCTTGCTTACCTAAAAATAGCTTACACTTTAGCATATCAAATCCCTTCTGAGACCTACAACTCTCAGGGCTGCGAGGCAGGAGCCAAGATCCTCAGGGTCGGGGGCAAGTCTGCAGTTTGTTGAGGACCCTCTGCAGGTGCAAAGGTCGTCCGGGCTCAGGGGGGAGATACCTCGTGAGGGAGGGGGAGTCAGAGATGGTCTATTTTGTTCTGCAAATAGAATTTAGTCTCAAGGCCTTAGAGATCTTTGTTTATTTAAAATGAAATGACAAAATTAATCGTACGCCTGTTGAAAAATTACAAAATGTAGCTAAGAAAAAAAATATTATTTTCACATACGCTCTTCTAACTCTGTGTGTGTGTGTGTGTGTGTGTGTGTGAGAGAGAGAGAGAGAGAGAGAGAGAGAGAGAGAGACTGCATGGACCACTAGGTATATTCCACATTTTTGCAAATGTGTAACTGATTTTAACGTAAGAACCGATAATTTTCACTCCTTAAAGAAAGATTTAAAATAATTGAGATTCTGAGACAAACCTTGGAAATTCACACTTTGACTCCGCTGGGCAATTCGGGAAGACATGTTTTAGAAGAAATCTCTAGGTATTGGGACAAAGTAAAGCTCAGCACAGTGGAAACCTGTTCCCTCCTCCAGTGGCTCTGGAAGGTCACTAAAACCTCAGGAGTCTGGAGGACAGCTGGCCGGAGGGCTCACCCTGCTCATGGTCCCCTCCAGCGAGGACCAGGGGCTCTGCTCCCACCCACCCCGTGCTCCTGGCACCCGTTCCCAGGGCAGGCTGGCAAGCCTGAGCTCTGCGTGTGTGATCCTGTCCTCTCTCTCCTCCGCGCAGACTCGGGGAGAGAAGTTCAAAGGCCTCAGGGGAACGAGTGGCAAAGGCAGACTCAAGCCCAGGCCTGCCAGCGCCCCAGGCCCACGCGCAGCCAGAGAACGGGGAGGGGGTCCTGCTGCAGCAGTTGCCACCCCACGCGGGAAAGCACAGAGCCCTCTCTCGTCCGCACACACAGGTTTCCTTCAATCACACCATGCTGCAAAAATGACCTTACAGTCACAGGTAGGTCAGCAACATGACCGTTTACGTGGGCCGACCTAGAGAACGAGCCTTTGCAACCCCGCACGTTTGGAGGTGGAGGCTGGGACGGAAACACAAAAGCATGCTGGACTGGTTATTCGCTCACCCCATCCTCCTCCCCAGCCAGCGCCCGGCCCCTGCTCTGTGTCCATTCTATCCGCGTGCAAAGACGGTCGGAGGGGAATATGGCGGCCTGGCGGCCTGGGGGTCCCCATGACCAGCAGTCCCTGGATCTATGTCCCTGAGTGGCTCCTTCTCCCACGTGGGCTGGGCTGCACACCTGCTTTAGCCAGTGGACTGTGGCAGAAATGCCGGTTCCCAAACTAGACCCCAGGAAGGCCTAGCCGCTGGAGCCATGCATTTCGGGGTGTAAGACCTCGTAAGAAGTATGGTGGTCTCCTGGGGAGACCCAGCGGAGAGGCCTGTGATGACATGGAAGGAGATTTCCCCAGCCCCTGCCTGCCCATGCGCTGGGTGGTACGCTGGCCTGTTCCGTCCACCGACACAGCCCAGCAGGTCTGGAGCCCTGTGCCCCCCTGGCTTTCCCGCCCTCCTGTGGGTCTCTGCGTTTGCTTCCTTAGTCCTCACCCACCTCATGGGTGAGCTGCGCCTTTGCAGTTGTGGTCCTCGGAGGAGAGCCCCCTCCCCACCCCACACCGTCCCAGGACAGAGCAGGGATCACATAGTCTATATTCAGAGAAGACATGCCTGAAAGAGGCTGCTTACCCTGGGACCCAGAGCCTCGGCCACTCAAGAAAAAGGTTACTCGTTGAAGTTAATTATGAACAAGGTCAGCAAGACAGCCATCACTTAAATACCTTTTTAAAAAAATCATTATTCTTATGTACTTTTTAAGTTGAAGAACAGTTGACATAAGTTTCGGGTGTGCAACACCGGGGTCTCTATATGTGAGGAGCTGCTCACCCCGAGTAAGCAACCATGTGTCCCCATGTAACGCTGTCATAATCCCACCGGCTGCACTCCCCATGCCGTGCCGGCCGGCCCCTGACTTACTCCAAACTGGAAACCCGGACCTCCCTCCCCCTTCACCCAATCCCCTCCCCTCCCCTCTGGCATCCATCAGTGTGTTCTCTGTAGCTATGGGTCTGATTCTGTTTTTCGTTTGTTCATTTGTTTTATTTTTTAGATTCCACACTGAGTGAAATCATGTGGTGCTTGTCCTGTCTGACTTATCTCACTGAGCAGAATACCCTCTGGGTCCATCCATGCTGTCCCAAATGCCAAGCTCTCATTCTTTTTTATGGCTGAGTAATATTCCACTGCGTGTGTGTGTGTGTGTGTGTGTGTGTGTGTACACACGTGCCACATCCTTACCCATCATCTGTCGATGGACACAGGTTGCTCCTATCTTGGCTGCGGATATGTTTTTGAGTTAGTGTTTTCATTTTCTTTGAGTAAATGCCCAGTCGTGGAATTACTGGACCATAGGGTAGTCCTACTTTTCGCTTTTCAAGGACCCTCGTGCCGTTGTCCACAGTGGCTGCACCAGCTTGCATTCCCACCGACAGTGCACGAAGTTCCTTGAAATCCTTCTAATAGCAAGAACATCGCCTGTGCTTCTGACGGCTGAGTTTTCTTTTTAAAAGCTGAGCGAAATCGTATTGATCCGCAATCCTGGCTGATGGTTAGAATCAACTGGAAAGCTATTTCCAGAGCATTTAAGGGCTTCTATAAACACAGGTCCCAGATCAGAGGTTCTGATGAACATGTGTTTGAGAGCCCTTGACCTTGGCGGCTTGTCGAGATGCCGTCCCTCAGCTGGTTCTGTGATTCTTTGCTGTTACTTCTGTTTTTCTCACCAACTCAGAATGAGCCCCTACCCACAGCAAATCATCAGACATGGCTTTTCTATCTGTAAAAGGGAAATTATGGGAAACGTTGTGATCATTCACCCTGTATTTGTAACTTAAGTTTTCATTGAAAAAAAATTGTTCTGTACAGATGCAAGTCTTGGTTTTCAGATAATTCAATCTTAATTGTAGCTAGAGCTGTTTCTTAATAATGAGAAAGAGAGAGATGTTAGCCAAAGGTTTGAGTAGCTGAAAGGAAAGTACTATTCATTTGTATTTAACATCAAGTATGATTTAGAATTCACTTTCACAGTAAATACAGCTCATGTTTATTGAGCTGTGGCCATTACTCATGGCCAGCCTGTGTGCTGGCTGGGAAGCATTTATTCCGGCTGATAACCGTGGGATCTAACCCGCCATGGCGCCCGGCTCCCTGGGGAGGTGGCCTGGGCTCCTTCACTGCAGGGATGGGGCTGTCGGGGCCAGGAACAGCGCATCAGTTCTCTCTTCTAACTGGTCCCGCGCGCTGACACCGCGGAGGAGAGAAGCCAGACTGGAGCTCGCTAAGAGGAAGCCGTCCTGTGCTCTGTGGGAGTCTGGGGGAGAACATGTCCCCCGGGGGGCATGCTCGCCATCTACCGCACCATGAGCCCAAACAAGCCAAGAGCCCAATAAACGCTCGCGGGGTGAGCACCGTGGCGCCACCAGCACGGTGATGTTAAATGCAGCCTGGCCAGGGTGCCAAATGCCCCCGAGCAACCCCTCCCCGGTGCTGTCCCTCCAAATACCCACTGTGCCGACTTCTCTTCCCACACTTGGCTTTGCTGGGAATGCTGGAAACGGGACCGCGCTGTGCGTGCTCTCCCGTGTCTGGATTCTTCTGCTCAGCATCACGTCAGCGGTGTCCTGTGCCCGCAGACCTCTGCTCGCATGGGCCTTCCTCCCGGGGCTGGCGGGGGGCAGGTGCCTCCGTGGGCTTGTTTCCGGGGCTGGAGGAGCCCGGGCTTCTGACAGGCGTGCATTCAGCTGCACCGGGCGTTGACAACAATGTTGCCAAGTGGCTGTGTGTATCGATCCTCCCACCGGGAGTGTGAGCTTCCCTACGCTCGTCGTTCATTGCTCAGTACAGTTCCTCCTGTTGATTCCTAGGAGCTCTTTACATAGTCTGGATACAAGCCCTTGGTGGGGTATTTGTATAAACTGCAAACGGCTTTTTTATAATCTTCATGTTGTCTTTTGATGGACAAAGCCTGTACTTGCCGTCCTTTGCTGGATTGCAGGTTGCGCGGCCCTTCCCTATCTTTCCGCTCCCAGCCTCTCTGGAGGTCTACCGACTGTATCCATCTTTTTGCACAACTGGCTGGCAGCTCTGTGGATTTTCTGTGTCACACGTGCCTTTCTATTTTCCGGCCCCTCGTCGGGATTCCCTTCCACCCGGTTTTGTCGACTCAAACTTGCTGTCCTTTCTCTACCTTCTGGAGAGGCACACAGGAGTCATCCACTTCAACCTTCACTCTGTCTTGATCAATACCTTAGGCTGCAGCGTTAGCAACGCCAGACCGTGATCAATACTTAGGCTACAGCGTTAGCAACGCTGGACCGTGTACATGCTGCTCCCAGAACATGCGGGGGGTCGGAGACGGCTGCTCCATCTGTGCGCCATCAGCCTGCCTCCAGGCAGGCTCAGTGGCGAAGAGCATCGCTCCCTTTCTCGGGATTTCAGGCCGGTGGCGCCTGTGGATCCCCAAACCGTCATGTCACCGCTCAAGGGAAAACTGAAACTCCACAGGAACACAACGGCCCCTCCAGAAACAGGCTAGGCTGAGAGGCAGGGACCGGGACCCCGACTCACTCTGCGGGGCATCCGCTCCTTAGCTGGGAGCAGCCCCTGAGTCTGGGTCGCCGGGGGCGTCCCCCCACCTGCCCTCATCTGATAGAACATCAGCATGAAATGGGGTGTTAAGAAGGGACGGCGAGTGTATAGCCCCCAAAATTGAAAGCAGGGCCTTGAATAGATACTTGTGCGCCCATGTTCACAGCAACATTATTCACAAAAGCCAAGAGGTGGCAGCAGCCCCAGGGTCCACTGATGGACAAACAGATAACTAAAGCCTGGTCCATACGCACAGTGGAACACTCCACAGCCCGACGAAGGAAGGACGTCCTGACACCGGCTAGAGCGCGCATGGACCCTGAGGACGCGACCGGCCAGGCACAGGACAAATGTGTGACTGTCTTATAGGACGTCCCCCGAGGAGTCACATTCACGGAGACAGAAAGCAGGATGGTGCTGCTCGGGGCTGGGACGGGCAATGGGGGTTGTTCAGTGCGGACAGTTTCAGTTTGGGGAGATAAACACGTTCCCCCACGGTGAGGGTTCACCACCGTACGAACGTGCTTAATGCCGGTGAGCTGTGCACTCGAGACTCATTAGGATCACACGTTCGTGTTGTCTGTGTTTCACCACAAACGTTTGTAAACATTTTTAACGGCTCTGGAAGAGCTGGCTGGGTTCTCCCGCCCTCGACCGTGTGGGTGCTCGCTGCCGTCCCAGGGAAGGGCCCGGGGGTTGCTGGCGGCAGGGACGCTGATGGGGGGCTGCCCTGTGGCACTAGGACCGCGAGCTGGCCTTGGGGTGGTCCTGCCCACGTGCTCCCAGGCACGGCCGATGCTGCTGCTGGTGGCCGCACCCAATGGCAGTGACATCTCCAGCACCCGAGGGAGACAAGCTCGGGGCTTCACAGAGGCCGGGTTCCACAACCGAGGAAATGTGTGTGCGCAACAGAGCTGGCCATCCCTGGAGGCCGTTAGTCCCTCAGACATGGGAGCTCACCCTACCTTTGTCCCCGCAGCGTCTCCTCACCAGCCCCAATCTCTCTGTTCTCTGGACTCAGAAGCCTGCAGAGTCCTGGCTACTCAAAGCCACAGATTTCCTGGAGCCTGTTTGGGTCTCTGGGACATTCCAGGGCCGTCCCAGGTCGGATGTGCTCTGAAAAGTCTGACGCCTTCATCAGAGATCTTCAAACGACTGCAACCCCCGTGGTAGGCATGTGGCCAGTGCCGCCGGCCAGGAGAGCAGCATGCGAGGGGCTGGAGTCAGCCCGAGTCCCGCATGGAGGGGGAGGAAGGCCGGAGAGCATGTGGACCCCTCTTGGGGTGCAAAGTGGTGGACAGACGGCTCCGAGAGAAGCCACCCTGGACAGAGGGCCGCTCCTCCCTCACTGGTGGGGAGAAACCAGTTTGCTGTAGACCCGGGCTGGCAGAGTGCAGGAGGGGGCCAGGCTGACACCCCAGCTGTGGCTGGAGGTCCCACGGGGGCGGCCTTGCTATGGGGACCCCGGTCACCTTCTCCCAGTGGCACATTCCGTAATGAGGCCCACGTGGATGCTAAGTTGAACGTCTTCTCTCGTATGGAAACCATCTCCAAAGATCTGCACATGTCTGCCTTCAAAGAGAACAAAGACCAAGATGGGAAACTGTCTAATGGTGTCTGTAGGAGACGGATGCAGTGGAAGATTCCAAAGTGTGTCCAGGAGCCAGGGCCCCGACGGCACAGCCCAGCACCCGACCCCTCAGCAGCAAGAGAAGCGTGTCTTCTCAACAGTTCAAACCCACCACGTGTTTAACAGTGTCGTTTACCTTTATCTCTCTTTCACGCAAACACACACACACACACACACACACTCTCTCTCTCTCTCTCTCTCTCGGAAGATTTAGAGCTTCCATGACCAGCAAAAGGGGAATCCCAATGGAAATGCACAAATTCCCAACAAGTTCCCGCCAGCTACGCCTGGAGCCCCCACACCACCTGAAGACCCACTCTCCCGCGATGTTCCATTGTGCGAATCAGAACATGACGGTGATGACGCTGCTGGTGTGTAAGAAGCAAACTCTGAGAACGGTGTTTTATCACAAACAAAGCAGCTTCAAGACCCCAGAGATTCCGTGAGATTCAGTTGCAGCAGGAAACAGTTCCCTTCGCTGGTTTCATAGTTGACGGTTGCTTCGGACACTGAGTCCCTGTGTGTGCAAGGACGGCGCGTGCGAGGCCCTGTGCAGAGCCCTCTGCAGCCCGCCCAGGGTGGCCCGCGGTCTCCCAGGTCTGCACACCTGCTTCGAGTAACGAAGGCCGAGGCACTGAGTTCCCCTAAGTGACCCTGGGCGGGTGGCCCCACATCATCCAGCCCCATCCGGATGTCCTGATGAGAGCAGATGTGGTCACAGCGTCCCCAGGAGATTTGAGGGGCCGCACGTGCAATTCCGATTTAGCGGCCAAGGCGAGGGCCTGGGAGGCTCTTCGTGTGCCAGTCTCCGAAAGGGATGAGCTCACGGGCAGAAGGAAGGAGATGTGGGAGGCAGGAAACATGTCTGCCCCCAGATACCCAGGGCCCACGTAGGGGTTTGTGCAGGGCTACAGCAAAGCTCCCTAGTCAGCGAAGAGGCTGAGACAATGGAAAGCCATCATCCACCACTGCTCCAGAGGCGGCAGGTCCTGGGCCAATGTGCCGGCCGGCCGCGCTGGATCCTTCTGAGGCCGGGAGGGAGGCTCTGGTCCAGGTGTTCCCACAGCTTGCAGCCGGCTGTCTTCGTGCTCACACTGCATCCTCCCTGTGTGCATGTCTACACCAACACTTCCTTTTCTGTAAGGACCCCAGTCATATTGGATTAGGACCCACCTTGATGACCTCTTCTTAACTCCATTGCTTCTGCAAAGACCCTGTCTCCAAATAATGGTTCGTTCTTAAGTGCTGTAGGTTAGGACTTCAGCATATGAATTTTGGGGTGGGGACAGACACAATTCAGCCCATAAACATGCAGAAAGGAGGGTTGGGGCAGCCCAGAGATAGTGCATGTCCTGAGCACGGGAAATCTCTGAACTTCACCACCTGTTCCCCGGGGATATTTGAGAACAAGCTAAAACTTCCATCCTTTAACCAACTGTCTCATAATAAAATAGGTGTTTTCAGTCTTGCACCCGAGGTCATAGGATGGAACTCTCTGAGAATCCCCGATGGTATCTGGTCCATTGCAGGGACTAGAAACGAACGTTTCATTCAAGGAAACATGAGGAAGTGTGGCTCATTTGGTTTGTTGTAAGTTCCCATGATACCTCAAGTCTCGATAATCTCCCGAATGAACCCCCAGGGCTAGGCACCTACAGGGCTCTTGCCTGTGACCTTTCCAGCCGAATTAGGATGTAGAAAAAGAGCCAATTTTTTTTCATTTTTAGCTCTGCTGAAAGGACCTCCTTGTCTCTTGGTGCATTCCGTTGCTGTGGTTCCCCCCCCCCCGCCCCGATTCTCCTTTGCTCCGTGTGGACTCATTCCACGTTGTCTGTGTGCTCTAATCTCGGACCCTGGCTCATCCTTATACTCGCGCGTCTTCTCCTTGTGTTCCCTTGTTCTGCCCACACGCTGGTTATGAGAGTTCAGAGCAGGAAGGATATTTTCCTTTTACTCTTTGGTGTTCCACGTGTCCGCCTCCTGGACTGCAGACACAGGTGTGTGGTGGCCTGGTGTGCACGCCCAGACGTGAGCCGGCGTGCCGCCCCGGGTCTGGGGATGCTGTCCACATGGCACGGCGCCCTGGTGGCCGGCGCTGCGGGTCGCAGCCTGGCGTGGGTCTGCGTCCGCTCCTCTGCGCTGGCTGCAGGCACGTGCCCGCTCACCGGCGTCGCTGTGCCTCGCGTGGAATGGTGGCAGAGGACACTCCAGCTGCAAGATCCTGCTGGCTTCCCTCTGCATCCCTAACCCGGAGCCTCGAGCAGGCGTGCTCCTTGTCCCTTGCCTTCAGACATTTCACTCCTTCCTCTTTTTCTCTCCCTGATTGTTTGCAGAGAACAGATTTCTTCATCTTCAGGAATGTCAGCGTAATCCTGGATCCCTGAAACTGGACATTTTCCATTAATCACGAACAAAAGGCCAGGCTGTGCTCCCCACGTGCTCCGTTTGCTGGGCCCGGGGGGTTAACCATGTGTGTGCTGGCTTAGCGCCGGGGTGGGGGCGGGTAATGCTGGCCCCAGGCTGCTGACTCAGCACCGTGGCCTCCTGGCCCTCTCAGTGCTGGACAGGAGTTGGTGTCACACGTGTGGCGATCGGATAGGGAGCAACATGGCAGTGGCCCAGGCCAACACGTCGCCACTGGCTTGAAGAGTAGGCTCACGCTGGCCGGGGCCAGACGTGGTCAGTGTCTGAGAGACCAGCTCCCACATCTGCGAGGCTCCTGGGACTGGAGCACGCAAGGGACCTCGGTGGGTTAGTGTCCGTGTGGCCACTCACGTCGGCTCAGCGGTTGTGCCACACGGAAAGCCAGCCACAGCCAGAAGCCGCTGGACTGTTTCAGCACATAAACACGAGAACCAGAAAGGCCGGGAGCAGGCACGCCATATGCCTTCTGAGCAGTCAAGCCGCTTGCCCGGGACGGGCCGGGAGCTGCTGCAGGGCTGAGGGGGGACGGGAGCCTGTGCTCTGGGCTGACACTCACCCCATGTCCTGTGGCGCTCCCGTGCTGGTTTGGCACCAATCCTAGAGCTGTGTCTCACGTGTTGGCGCCTGGAAGCAGCACCTCAAAGCCTGACACCGGTTACTTAGTCGGTGTGCCGGCCTCCCTCTGGTTCAGAGAGTAAGAACTCGAGGGGCGGTGGCCATCGGGCTGCGGAGGGCTCCAGCCAGCTCTGCCGCAGACCAGCCACCACCAGAGGCCTGGAAAGCCAGGCGACCCCGAGAGCCCTGGACTGTGTCGATGGTCAGACGAGAGGGTCGGACGGCTCAGGGTTTCCTGGGGCCTCGTGACTGAGTCACAACCGTGGGAGCAGCGGGCTTGCAGGTCTGACAAACCCTCCCCACGTGATGCCTTCTCCTGTCCTCTGACAAACCCCAGCCAGCTGCCCGCGTGGACCCCTTCCGTGGCTGATGGACTATTTGGGGGGCACCCCATGTATTTTTGAGTGTGAGAGCCCCCGAGTATTTGAGTTTACAAAGAATATTCACACAAGTCATCTCATTCTTGGGGGGAAGTGAGACCCCAAAGGTCCATCGTTCATTCTCCAAAGACATGGAGCCAATAGATGCCTCATGTGCTCCGGGTCAGGCCCCTGGACCCCACGCTGAGCAGTCCCCTGCCCCTCCCCGCAAGAGTGGGGCCTCTCTGCTGGTGCTCAGGTGTCCCCCTCTTCCTGACCGCAGCAGCACCACCACCCGGCCTTCAAACAGTGGACAAAACCACCTTCAAGCTCCATCGACCTCGATTTCAATCTTTATTCCAGGTTTAAGCCACTTCATGTCAAGGTCAAATGCATCTTGATTAATAAATCCCTTAAGCTTAAGATAAATAAAATCGAGTTCCCTTTGGCAAAACGCGCTTCAGCGACGTCTCGGTGGGACTTGACTGGACAGTTGTGCTGTGCATTCTGGGGGGACAGATTCTCACTGGACAACTTGGAGGAGGACAAAGGATGCTGGCTTAGGGGCTCAGGTCGGGGATTCATTCTGAGATTGTAAGCATCCCCCAGCCCTTCCTGCGTCTGCCTCTGCACCCAGCAGCCTCGTTCTCGTGTTGGGGAGAGGTCGGCCAGCCAACTGGCTCCAACTCTATCTCACGGGTTTTCTGTGAAGACGAGACTGTTATTTAGAAGATCTCATCTTCCATAACCAGCTGTGGGAACACGGGCTACTGCCCACGTGTGCTCCCCTCGCACCCCGACAGCTCAGCTCCCTTCCTGGATGGAGGCAGGCGAGCAGCATTGGTGACAAGGAGTCTCTCCGACAGCAGACACTCACCAGCAGCATCAACCCCGTCTGCGCCCAGATGTCCCTCAGGCCCTGCGGGGCCACTCTGCCGAAGGCTGTGGCCTCCAAGCAAGAGCATCCTTCCTGGGGACATCTGACAGCAGTTCTAGGCTTGCCCGAGGCTTCCCACTCTCCTGTGGACGGTGCCGAGGTGAGCTGAGCACTGTTAAGATGAGAAAACGCCCACGCGCGTCCCCTGGGGGAGCAGCCTCCGCTGGCCCTGGGGCTGTCTCCAGAGCCAGGGGCCCTGGGACAAGACTGTCAGGGGGCATCTCCTTCTATTCTGTTCCCGCCCAACACTGATCTAATGTGCAGAGGTTGAAGCCGTGCCATCTGTGGACCCCCAAAGTGGTGCATCACATGAGCTCACTCTCAGAAAGAAAGGTCAGCTGGGCCAACAATAGAAATAAAAACTGCTGATTCAGAGTGTGGCTGAATCAGGGACATGTTTCAGGAGGAACAGAGTAGAGGGTGATTATGGGGTGTGCAGAGGACAGGTGTGTGTGAGGACAAGTGTGTGTGGGGGGGTGTGCAGGGGACAGGTGTGTGCAGAAGACAAGTGTGCAGAGGGGTGTGCAGGGGACAAGTGTGTGCAGAGCACAAGTGTGTACAGGGGACACGTGTGTGCAGAAGACATGTGTGTATGGGGGTGTGTGCAGGGGACAGGTGTGTGCAGAGGGGTGTTCAGGGGATAAGTGTGTACACAGGACAGGTGTGTGCAGAAGACAAGTGTGCAAAGGTGTGTGCAGGGGACACGTGTGTGCAGAGGGTTGTGCAGAAGACACGTGTGCAGAGGGGTGTGCAGAGGACAGGTGCGTGCAGGGGACAAGTGTGTGCAGGGGACACGTGTGTGCAGAGGCGTGTGCAGAGGACAGGAGTGTGCAGAGGTTAAGTGTGAGGAGTGTGGTGATGCGCTGAAGGGGGGCGGAGGGGGTCGAGCTGTAGCACGTTGTGTCGTGTTGATGTGAGACGGCACAGAATGAAGGCTTTCTATGGTTCTCCCGAAACTCACACAGTCATTTCATGTCTCCATAAACATGAAAATCCTCACATAAAAACTTTGCCTAATTAATTACGAGAAGCCTCTAATAGACAGGGGAGGTTTTATGGCAGCGACAATGGGAAATGCTTTGGGGGCATGCTGTTCCCCCACGACTGTGAAAACTGTAAACGCACTGGTCTCAGCTGGCTCTCCGGGAGGCTTGTCATGAGTCGGCCTCGTCCACAGGGGTGCAAATGTTGAAAGGGAGAGCCTAGTGAGGGAAGGCTGTGGACGGGGCAGAGAGAAAGTGAAATCGGCTCCTTTAAGAAGTTTCTGGCAGAAAATTCAGTTTAAAACTAAGTTGCTCCATTGGGGAAAACAATGTCTCCATGGAGACACGGGTAGGGGAGCCCCAGAACATGGGTGAGCGGGGGGGATTCAGGGACCTGCCATCCCCTGCCTGGAGTGTGGGTACACCTGGCGCCTGCTTTCCCCCAGGAGAGCCCAGGGCAGGGGGTGGGCCGTGCCTGCCCCGAGGAGGTTACAGTGAGCGAACACGGCTACCTCGTCCTGCAGGAGAGACACGCAGGCCCCAGCCACGAGGAGCCAACCTCTGCCGATAGCCATGGGAGCGCGGCAGGGGACCCTGAGCTTCAGAGGAGCACACAGCCTGACAGGGACCTCGCTCACAGCCCTGTGAGATCCTGAGCTTGGACCTCAGTCCAGCTGAGCCAGGACTCCTGACTCACCGATGCTGTGAGATAATGAATGGTGCATTTTTGTTTTAAAAACGACTGCATGGTAATACATTTCACATACACACAACTCATCCATTATAAATCAATGCATTTCAGTATAGTCACAGGGTTATGCAATCATCCTAGAACGTTCCAGAACATTTTGATCCCTCCCGGAAGAACCCCCAGACCCATGAGCTCTCACTCCACACCCCCCCACTCTTGCCTAGCCCTAAGTAATCATTGACTTAGTTCCTATCTCTCTACATTTGCTATCATGGACACGTTATATATATGATATCATATAGTACGAGGTCTTTAGTGACTGTTAATGCTCACGTGCCCTGTATCATTTCACTGCTGTGAGACTTCTTCATATATCCAAGTCCCCGGTCAGGTATGTGATTTTAGACAACTTCTCCCATTCTGATGGTTGTCTTTTTGCCCCTTTGATGTACGTTTGGTGGCACAAAAGCTTTCAATTTAATGAAGTCTAATTTATCTATTTTTTTCTCTTGTCACCTGTGTCTTTGGTGTCAGATTCTAAGAAACCATTGCCTAGGCTAACATCATGAAAAGTTACTCCTATATATTCTTCTAAGAGTTCTATAGACTTAGCTCTTACATTGAGGTTGATGATTCATTTTGAGTTCATTTTTGTACGGCGTGAGGTATGGGACCCACACTAGTCCTTAGCATGTAGATCTCCAGTTGTCCCAACACCATTTGCTGAAAAGACTATTCTCTCCCCCCTTGAATTGTCTTGGCACCCTTGTCGGAGAGGAATTGCCCATACGTGTAAATACCTATTTGTCATCTCTTAATTCTATTCCATTGATCTGTATACTATCATTATACCTTGATTACGGTAGCTTTGTTTTAAGTTTTGAAATTGGGCTGTGTGAGTCCTCCACCTTCGTTCTTTACGGTCGAGATGGCTTTGGCTACTCTGCCTCTCTTGCATTTCTATGTAAATTATAAAATCAGCTTGTCAATGTCTGCTAAAAAAAGTGCCAGCTGGGATTTTGGTAAGGATCACATTGAATTTGTAGATGATTCGGGGGGGGTATGGCGATCTTAACAGTATCAACAGTATCAACAGTATGGAAAGTGTTTCCATGTATTTAGATCTACTTTAATTACTTTCAACAATGTTTTATAGTTTCTACTGCGAAAGTTTTGGGCTTACTTTGTTCCTCGGCATCTTATTTTTTGATAGTATTGAAAAGTGAAGTTTCCTTTCATTTCTTTTTCAAAATGTCCATTGCCAGTATATAGCTATACAATTTCCTTTGTATTTTGATCTTATGTTCTAATACCTCACTGAACTCCTTTATTAATTCTAATTGTAGATTTTTACGGTAGATTCCTTAAGATTTGGTATATACAATGTCATGCCATCTGTGAATGCTAGTTTCATCTCTTCTCCAATCTGGATGTATTCTTTTCTCTTCTTTTTCTTTTATTTTCTTATTTCTCATTGTCTTGGCTAGGACTTTCCGTACACAGTTAATAGAAGTAGCAAGAACAGATATCCTTGTCTTGTTCCTGATTTTAGAAGGAAAGCCTTTAGTTTCTCAGCATTAAGGTTATATTAGCTGCGAGTTTGTCATAAATGTCCTTTATCAGATTTAGGAAGTTCCCTTCTACTTCTTGTTTGTTGAGTGGTTTTATTATGAAAGAGTTTTGGATTTTTTTCAAGTAATTTTTCTGCAACTATTGATATGATCTTTTTTGGCCTTTATTCCATTATATATTGCATTACACCAATTTTTGGATGATTAAGTCAACTTTGCATGAGTGAAATAAATCCTTTATGAGATTTAGTCAATTTTCTTAAACGAATGTTTCATGACTTGCTGGATGGCCTTAGGATGATTTTCAGAGACTTTAAATGATTTTTGGTTTTTTATTAAAGTTGAAATTGTGGTTTTGTTGGAGAAAGAGTCCACGGAGCTCCTTATTGGTCATTTGGAAGTCCTCTGAGTTGTTTAAAAAAGCTACCAGACATGGTGGCCGTCTGTTATGTGGCATCAGAAACTAATACAAGTGTGACCTGGGTTTTGACACCCAGTCTATTGAGAATGGAAAAACAGCTGTAGAAAAGTGTAGGAACAATGCCTGTCTGAAAGACTTCTCCTGTCTGGGCCACCACCCAGAAGCAGGGCAACCGAGGAAGTGCACCCCAGAGGCCCCCGTCTTGCCCCCCGCCAGCTTGCGGGCATGGGGATGGATCGTATGTGCAGCATGGGCCCTGGGAAGCGACGGAGCTCCCTCTCCTCCTGCCCACAACACAGGAGCACCCATGGCCCCGTTTCTGACCTGAAGAACCTCTGCTCGAAGAAACTTAACCCCAGCTTACTCCCAAATATCGGGGAAAATATTCAAGGTGATGGAACTGTTAACCTGAGACATTAAATGCAGATGTGACTTTCACAGAGACTAGATAATAGTTCAATTTAATTAAAAAAAAATTCTTACCAAATAATCATCCTGTTAGGGACAATGGGTAAATTGTACCTAAGGACAAATGGATTCATTACATTCCCGTGTCCCATTTTAGAAAAAGGGTCACATCTGTAGAAGTCAGATCGACTTCTTCCAATAGTCCAACCACTGAGAAAGACTCACGCGACCTTCTTTTTAAGAACTGTCCCAGGCCCACCAGCAATGTCAGGAACCATAGCACCAACCCTAGGGGGGGATCGTTAACTTGGTCTGGAGGGCTGGTGTGACGCTAGACCCTGAGGGGAAGCAGACATCATGGAGGATGTGGCCCTGATTCCAAGCAGAATCAGAGGCCCAGACAAGGCTCAGAAGCATGTGGTTGCTGCCCCCCTTCTTGGGAGAGCCGAAGGCAGAAAAGGACCTCCACAGGGGGCTGCATGGGCTTCACAGAGGATGTGCTTTGCAGGAGCGTTGGTACCCGTGACGAGTCACAACACATTCACCTTCAGGCGGGAGGGGTGTGTAACAAGGAAATGATCACGATACGGTGGGAGACAACCATTGAAAATGATGTTTTCGATGTTTTATGTTATCTTTTAATGGCAGGAAGAAAACATGCAAGTTATTGTAATAAGCAGGACAGAGGCTTTATGCGATGCAATCCTAATTGTACCATACAGTACATCGTGGCTCCCCGTAGAATTCATCTATCTGTGTTGTGTGAACATACAAACACACAGACAGGACGTGGGATCTTCCTGTATGCTGCGCACACACACACACACACACACACACACACAGACACACACACACTGTTTAAGGGCCTACTGTGTGCCCCACCATGCACAGTGCTAAGCGATTGAGAAACAGTATCTCATTTATTGATGGCAACAACTCGGTGAGGGAGGTATGTACTGGGTTGAATAATTTCCTCCCAAATTCCTGCCCACCTGGCACCTCCAAATGTGACTTATTTGGAACCAGGGTCTTTGCAGATGTCCTTGGGTTACAATGAGGTCATACTGGACTAGGGTGGTTCTAAATCCAATAACTGGTGTCCTTGTAAGAGAGGTGTTTGGGCACAGCCATAGATGGGTGGACAGGCCATGCAAAGACAGAGGCAGACACTGGAGAGATGTGCTGTGATCTCAGGAACACCCGGGGTTGTGGGCCACCACCAGAAGCTCGAGGAGGCAAGGAGGACCCTCTCTAGCACCTTCAGAGGGAGCATGGCCCTGCTGACACCTCCATTTGAGGTTTCTGGCCTCCAAATCTGAACAGAACAAATTTCTGTTGCTTCAAGCTCCTGGGTTTGTGATACTTGTTACGGCAGCCCTAGGAAATTAACACAAGGTATATTTATCAATAACACGTCAAGACAATGATCAGAACGAAGGATTAGTGGGAGCCCCCACAGTTACAGTTGGCCAGACAAAAGTATGGGTGGCCTGGGCACCCCATTTGCAGCTGGTATCAGAAGTGGGGGCGTGTTGCAGGGCTGAGCCCCTAACTGGGTCAACAGCATGAGGATCAAATTGAATCGAATGTTGGACATCTCGTTGGTGTCAGAAAATTGGAGTTTGTCACTTATAAAGTGCAAATTAAGACCCAAATGTGACACTAATATACCCATATTTGATCTGCCAAAAAAATAAGGAACCTGGGAATGCCAGCAGTGGGGAAGGCTGTGGATGGACAGGGCTTCAGACACAGTCCTGGGGGGTGCAAATTAGAGGCCCGGTTTGGAAGTGAACTGACCGTTATGTCTCCAAGTTGGAGAACCACATACATATGACTCAGCAACTCTGTTCTTCAGTGTGTATCTGTGGGAAACTCCTACGCACGTGCCCCAGCGCGTCTGTGCCAAGAGGTCTGTACCAGCTAAGACTCTGAGACCGTGAAGAAGCCCGTCTGTGGAAGGATACCATGTGGTCTGCTCCAAATGACTGAGCATAAGCCATGCACAAGAGCACGGGCGTCAGGAACTGAGCTGCGTTGCAAGAAGCAAGTCCCAGGAGACGCTATATATATATTAGATGGTATCCTTTTCCAAAGTTCAAAAATAAACAAAATGAAACCGTATATAGTTGGGGCATACAAACAATTCATCACAAAGCAAGGCTCCACCCACACAAATTTCAAGGTAGTAAATACAGTTCTTGAAGAAGTAAGCAAACCTGCTGATAAAGTCCTAAATCAGGTCCTCACTTCAGTCTTCCGCCCTTTCCCAGGGAAGCCAGGCATCACAGCAGTTAGCAAATTACAATCTTAGGCAATGCTTTGCCCTGAGAGTTTTTCTCCACCAAGAAGATGTGTCATTTCGGTTTTTATTTACTTGCTGACGTGTGTGAGAAGGTTTTCTCAGTAAATCCTTGGAGAATAGCCTTTCTTGTCATGCAGAGATGTTATGATATTTTGTGGCGTAATGACGTGAAAACATTTTGTTGGTACAAAATAATTAAGTTTTTACAGGGTCATTTACCAGGGGATTTATTTTTCCCTTTTCTTGGCAACGAACCTAGCTAAGCAATTCTGTTGTTCCTCCAAGCGCCTACCCTTGGGGTTCGGGATTCTACAGGCAGGAGGGGCGAGGCTGGGACCACCACAGGGACATAACATACAACCCATCAGCTTTGCGAGCCCGGCTGTGGCGAGGAGCCCTAAAGCCCTTGTCGCATCTATCCGTGGGATGAAGCCTTAGTTAGAGAGAAGGCGGGTGGCTGGAGGGATTCAAAGTGGAGCAGCTGTAGCAGCCAGACAAGAGGACAAGAACCTGGAGGTGTAGAGAAGAGGTCCAATCAAGTTGTAGGGATCTGATTTGCAGAGGGAAGGCCATGAAACCATGCGCAGGGCATCAAAGGAGTAGGAAACGCTTCAAAGTCAGAGAGCCCCTCACAGAGGGCTGGGGTTCTGCTCCAAGTCAGAAGTGGCTTCAAGCCATGACAAGATGGCCCCATGGCCTGGGCGTCAGGTGGGGTGGGTGAGGTCATCACAGAAAGGCCAATCTGCTTGAGCACTGGCTGCTCACAGGCACTGGAGGATCCAAGTCGCTGGCAGGGGTCTCCTTGGCTGGTGGGAGAATTGTGTTTAATGTGACCTTTATCACAGTCCAAAGATCTACAAAGGAGCAAGAGGAAAACCATCAATCTCTTTTTCTAATCATTTTAATTCTAAGAACTTATAGCTTCCACAAATATTATTAAGAATAAGATTTAAAAGGAACCCCACATGACAGCCTATAGGGTTCTCGGTGCTATCAATAGCTTCTGGATCAACCCTTATCTGAACCGCACTCCTATTGTTTCAGGCTTGGGATTCAGGGCCTCCGTCATTTGCAGCTGCAAGTATTCCAGCAGCCACAGGAGCTAGTTACACAGTAGCAGTTTATGTGCTTCCAGCTCTCTCCCCACTGGCAGAGATTAGCCATGGATTTCTCCCCACAAAAAAACTTTTGCAGGCAAATCAGCTGCACCTTCAACTATGGAAGCCCCAACAGTTTCCTTCTGGAAATGATAAGCTTGGGTCACATGGAAGACAAAAGAGGGAGATCCACTTTAAGACATTTTCACAAAATTCCACTGTGTAGGAGGCTAGGAACGTGAATATTGAAACAATCACAAAAATAGAATTTGTTTCTATTATTGAGACCAAGCTACAGGTCATTAAAACATCTGGAAGATCGGTCATGCAGGGGACAAATGGACATTCACTGTCGGCTGGGGGCAGGAGGATGGGAGGCAGGTCATTCCAGGCCACCCAGCTCTCCGCAGCCTGGGAGCAAAGAGATGCAGACCCAGACCTCAAGGAAAACAAAGCAATGAGTCTATCTTGTGGACCAGAGTTGGTTTTCTGGAGTTCAAACCTGCTGCTTGCCAGCACACAACGAGAATGAGCTTTTAGGTGTGGATTAGTCTTTCCTCAACTGTACAAAATCAAAAATATGAAACAAAAAAGATTTGTGAGAAGCACTATTAGATTGAACCCTCCAAATTACATTTTTAACTCCCTATCCTAAATCCAACCACAGAATCAATAGGCTGATGATGGAATAAAGCTGAAGACATAGGTGTGAAGCCACGTTTGTCGTCATACGAGGGGGACCAAGGAGACGCGTGGGCACACACACGGCGGCTGGCGCCGTCCACCACCAGAGTCAGCGAGCGGATCCAGGCCCCTTCATTCCTAAACACCAACTTCCAGCCAACGGAGCCACAAGCCCCTGGAGACTCGGCGGATCCTAGCCCGAGGGCAGAAGACACAGGATGAGCCTGAGACATTTTGTTGGGCCAGAAACGGCGAAAGCTCTTAGGAAAGGATGAGAAGACAACGAGACGGGGCGTTCTGACGGCACAGGAGCCGACCTGGAAAATCCCAGAGGCCAACGCAGGAGCGAGTTGAGCAAGAACATAAATAAGAAGATCAGATTGTAACCCAGAGAAGAAGCCCCATCCCTGTGAGTGCGTGTTGACACAGGGAGACGATGGGAAGATCCATAAATGGGAAAACGGGACAAATTTCCTTCAAGAATTCCAAATAATACACGATCAGGACTGAGGGCGGGGGAGATCACCACAAGGGCCACAGTCAGAACTGCTGTCGGCAAGGACCACGGCCGACGCTGCACCAGCGGGCCCTGGCTTAGCCTCAAAGTCCCACCACAAAATGTTTATTAATCACCGCAGTGGTTTTAACATTTGTGCAGATTCTTTGATCCGCCTCCAGGAGGTGGGTCCCACGTCTCCTCCCCTTGAGTGTGAGCTGGCTTCTAACTCATGGAAGAGAAAACAGTCACTTCATGGAGACCCCGCCCAGACCTGGAGATCCGGGATACCAGCACCAGGGCCCGTCGGGTAGCATGCAGCCCCCGATGTGAGGCCATGAGGATGCCCCTGTGAGTGTTCTCCCCCAAATCCACAACCCTGCTGTAACTAACCACGAGAAGTCATCAGAGGGACATTCTGCAGAATAGGACGGTCACAAAAACCAGACCCCAGGGGAGCAAGTCACACAGCGCATGCTGTGGGGAACCTGGATGGGCTTCTGGGGCATAAGCAGGGCACCAGCGGAAAGATGGGTGGCGTCTGAATATTCTGGACTGCGGTGAATAATGTGGGACCGGAGCGAGTTTCTTAGTTTTGACAAATGTCCTGTGGTTACGTAGGGTTGCAACATCAGGGACACGGGGTGAAGAGGAGGGCTGTCTGCACTATTTTGATGACTCCTCTGTAAATAGAACATATTCTCCAAATGAAACATTAAAACGTTTCTAAAACAAGAGGGTGGGCCATCAGAGGCTGGAGGGTGAGAGGCTTATTGAGGAAATAGCCACATAACCGTTACCTTACTGTGCACCCAAAGTGCTGCTTCCCTTCCCATCCCGGCCCCTCCCTCTTGCTGAGGAAGCACGCCACGTGTCCCATGTCCACCCGACCTGGTGGCCATTGGATGCATTTTTTCCCTAAGGGGGGTTGTAACTGTCACCAGAGAGCCATTTGAATGGGATATATGGTCAGAAGTGGAATTTCCGGCACCAGAGACCAGCTCGGGAAGGGGACACTGTCACCAGAATGAACGGCCAGTACCCCACGTAGTCACGAAGATTGTGCCTCCACCAACTGATTCGGCAATCCAATTTCCACTTGGAAATGTAGCCTCAGGAAAAAATCAGGTTCCTATGAAGACACCCACCGTTGTGCGGCTTCTAATAGTCCAACAACAGAAAGCAAGCATCTATATAAGAGACATTGGGGTTGGACTTTCTTATTGAAAACACACCTGGCCAGCACTCCAGCGCTTGTCCACGTCAGTGTGCTTGGGCTTGGACGCTTGCTCTGGACAGGTTTATCTTACACCCTCCCACACCACACCTCATCAGTACTCTCAAAACTGAAGCCATCTGCCCACCGAACTCGCGTTTCTTTCAGGAGTCACCTGATCTGTCTTTGCAAACTGCAGACTCGAGTGTGAAGTGACTTGTCCACATTGGTACCTGTCCAGCAGAGGCTGGTAAGCACTGGAAACGGTCTCACTGACTGGCTAGTCCATTCTGACCAGGCCCTTCCAGCCACCAGCCCGGCGTTCGGCTGGGACCTGAGACCCTTCACAGCACGTCGGCACCGGCACCCGGGGCCCATTTCCACAGCCCACCGCAGCCCCAGAGCTCACTTTCAGCTCCAGTCCTCCCTACAGTGTGAAGTCCACCTGCCAGGCCAGGGGTCCTTGGCGATGCTGGGGAAAGCCAGGAGAACAAACCACTTGTCCGGACGCAGCTTCGGGGTACCTGTCCTGAGATTGTCCGCGACATCCGCCAGCCCATTTCAGTAGCTGGTGCTTCTCCTCCCCTGCCCAGCAGAGCCCCCATTACCCCTGACTTTGCTCAAGAGACCACCCTTCCCCTGAGAGGCTCCTGCCCCCGAGAGAGTCAGAGCCTGCATGCTCCTGACGCCCGGGGCTGGGCTGGCTCCCTGTCGCCTCGCTGCCTTCTGCACAACCACCACCTACGGGACCCGTGGGAGCTGGTTTTATGCTGTTCTGTGATTTGTGCATTTCACAGTAACACGCGTGTGAAACATTCTTGAACAAACACAGCTCAGAGGCACACCGTACAACACCCTAAAATGCCGCCTACCCATACTTCAGTGCCATTATCAGCTTGAGTCCATCCAGAGCTTTGTGAATGTGGAGCTCAGGGAGACCCATGCTCCCTGATCATTTGCCCTCGAGAGAGCACGCCCCCGTGACAGGCCCGGTTCGAGTCGGGAAGAATTCTACCGCGTAGCTCTTGGATCACTTGGGCTTTTATCCCCATTGTTTCTAAGAATGAGAGAACAACCATGGTAGAAAGAAAGGGCCAGGGCAGAAAGGACATCACGGCCACTAAAGGTCAGAATTCAAACTCTTGAGATGGGCGTATGGTCGGGGATGGCCAACGCTCCGTGCGTCGGCAGTAACGATGGACAAGTTGATGCCTCCTTGCCCAGCTAGTCCTCCGCAGCTTAGGAGGGTCCAAGCAGACAGAGGCAAAATTCTGTGGCTTTTAAAATCCCTGAGCTGGCCTGGGTTCCCAGTGGTGTTCTCTGGGTTTTGGGTAACTCGGAGTGGCTTTGGACCCGCTTTGGTGAAGTAACAGTGTGTGTTTAGGAGATGGTGCAAATCAAAACCTCAGCGTGATGATCCTTTCAGCTCAGGGCACGCTTGGGTGGTCATTCCTACATCCCGTGACCCGCGTGTGTGTGCGTGTGCGTGTGCGTGAGTGTGTCCCTGAGTAGACACACGTGCATCCGACCCCGCTGAGCAACCGCTACCTCCGTGCTCTTCTCCGTGCGGCTCCGCAGGGCGCTCTGCTCCCCCGGTGGCTCTGGTGTGCTGGTTTATTTCTGCTGTGAAGCATGTTTAGGTATCCATAGTCTGCACTGAACCGGTTCTCGGCCATCGGAGCCCTTGAGGACTTCTCGAAATCCTCAGAGCTTCTGACCCAGCGGGACCGGGGTGGGGCCCAGGAATCTGCATTTCTCTGGCGATGCTGCCGCTGCCTGTCCTGGGGCCACACCTTGAGAACTCCTGACTATTGGGATAGATTTCCGAGGATCCATGGTGCTCCTGGACGGAGCGCTGGGTGAACCACTGTGTGTGTTCACTGAAAGGACCGGCTAATTGTCAACTTAACCTAGAATCCCAAAGAGAGCCACCCAAGAAAGGAGAAGGGTCTTAGTGCCTGCGGTGCAAATAAGGAGCAGGTGAGGGCAAGCTGTCCCCGTGCCCTGACCATGCCTCCACCCCAGCACACCCACCCAGCCTCTGCAGTCGGGCCAAGAGATCTGGTTAGAAGGGGGTCCTTCCCCTAAGACAATCCCACAGCCCTGGAAAACTGTTCCCCAAAGCTGCCATCAGCAGGATGCCGAGGAGCCAGGTGATTCTCTTCTGTCTCACCACCACCTTCCTGCCTCCTCCAGGCTGGGTCCAGCTTTCCCTGCGGCGGCCACGGTAGGCGGGTGGCAGGTGGGAGGAGCCCGCTGTGCTCCGCCATAGCGAGGGCACCCAGGCCCTCTGTGCACGCTTTCACAGGCCACAGTGATCCTGGGCACCCCTTCAGCCTGCTTGCCTGTCCTCCAGCTTGAGGATGAAATCCCACAACTAAACAGACCCCACAGAAAAATCCGAGATTCTCCTGCTTCTGAGAGCATTGTCCACGGACAAGCTGGGGACATTTGCTTAAATACAAGAAGCTGCTTCCTAGGACGGACTTGCACTTGGCGTTGGGCACGCGGAGGGCTGGGACCCTAGCCGTCCTCACCGCCTCCCCCGCGGCTCCAGACCAGGCTGCCTCCACCCATTTGAACGACACATTCACTGCCCGTCTGGGAATGAGGCCGTCTTGGGGACGGGGTGGGGGCGGGGATGCAGGAGAGCTGACAGGCAGGCTTACCCAGAGATACCCAGAAGCGTCTCTAAGAAGAGCCGGGCCCCCAGGCAGCTGGGCGGGGGTGCGCCCATGTCCCACAGCAGCATCCCGGGGTCTGAAGTGATCTCCGTCCACTGGACAGTGAACGCGGATGGCTTCTCCTCTGTGATGCGCTCGCCCTGTCCTCCGTACTGAATCTGACGAGCCAGGAAGGAACGGTGTCCTCTGTATTCACGCCTCAGTGTCTGTAGCGAGCCCCCCGTGAACACCGGCAGACCATTTGGGAGAAGCCTGCTGAACAGGGAGTGTCCCCGTCTATGCAGACAATGTAACTAACCCCTGGGACTCCAGGGGAGCTGGGTCTGGGGTCTGCGCCCGCTTGGGGGAAGAGCAGAAAACTCCCCCACGTGTTTCCATTCTGAGTCCTCTCTGAGCTGTCCTGGGAGGCAGCCCAGACCCCACTGGGGCCACACAGGCTCATCCTCCCCGGGGGCCTGGCCAAGCCCACGTGGAAAGCTTACTGGTGTGGCCTGGAGATGGTCCACGGCCTGCAGCTGAGAAGGGCCAAGCCTGGGGCTTCCGAAACCAGCCACGGTGGTGGTGGGGCTCAGGCAGCTCAGCGCTGCTCTCCCCAACTCGGCCCTTCTAGGAGAACCCTGCAAACTTGCAGCCTTGTGTCTGTGGGGTTAGTGTGCAGCCAAGAAGCCAGGATGTGTTCTTGTGCAGGGCACCTGGGTCAGCGAGGGGGCCTCTGGGCCGGCCCCACACACACCATCACCCCAGTGGCAGTATACTTCTGGGTGTGTTCTGGAATTTTGATGTCATTTCCAAACTCCTTCAGAAGCTCTACAACCGGATGGGACTTGTCCCCCAGGGGGACATTTGGGGATGTCTGGAGACATTTTGGTTGTTATAACTGGGAAGACAGGGTGCTGCAAGCATCTCAGGGATAGCGGGGCAGAGGCCAGGACGCTGCCCACACCCAGCAGTGCACACAACAGCCCCCAGAAGAATTATCTGACCCAAAATGTCAATGGTGCCAAGGACTGAACACCCCACTCTGCAGGCTTTTGAAAAAAAAAAAAAAAGTAACAACTGACTTGTGTGCAAAAGATTTAGCTGAGAAGCTCTCCCAAGCTTGCTGTGCTGTCTCACGTCTCCAGAGGCTGCCTCTGTTCAGTGCGGCTTTCCCACCCACCCTACCTGCCTGCTAGATGGAGCCACACCTGTCCCCCCACCTGATCTCCCCGGACTCCACCTGGACCTCACCTGGACCCTACCCACCCTGTCTGCTGGACAGAGCCATACATCTGGCCCCCAACTGACCTCTTCTGGACCCCACCTGAACCCTACCCACCCTGCCTGCTGGACAGAGCCATACACCTGGCCCCCAGCTGACCTCTCCTGGACCCCACCTGAACCCTACCCACCCTGCTTGCTGGACAGAGCCATACACCTGGCCCCCACCTGGCCTCCCCTGGACCCTATCTGGCTCCCACCTTGACCTAGGCTGTTTGTGTCTTAGTTTGGGTCCTTCCCAAGGCAGATGCTGAGACAGTGTGGTGGCAGTCATTCACATAGAGGGGTTTCCAGGAAGCTCTTGGTTGGGGAGAGAGGAGGGGTGCCGATGGAGGCTGGGCCCCTAAGCTCAGTCCTGCTGGGATCTGCCCACCCAGCACTGTCCCCCATGGCTGGGGCTCTTCTCTGGATCCTGACCACCAACTACCCAGCCTGCTCCGGAGTTTCTGCAGAAATGGCAGGTGACCTCTGGGGAGGGGGGTGAGGGGCAAGGGCAGAGCACTCGAGGGGTCTGCTCCAGCCAACCTCCCCCAGCAAACGTGGGCACTGTAACCATCGCTATTTCCCTTAAATTCCTGAGACACGGTGATGGCCTCATTCAGCTTTGTGTTCCCAGAGCCTGACCCCTGGTAACCCCCAAGAAATACTTGTTGCACAAGGAAGGAACGGAATGCCTACAACATGCGAGAGGCTGAGGGTGATGGGTCACTTTGCTTCCGCTGACCATGCCTGGTTTGCCAGCAGAAGGGGAAACGCACCGGGAGAGCCGATTGGCCAGTCCACTTTGAAACTGTCTCTGGGAATGCACTCTGTGCCCAGCATTGATCTGGACAGTCGAGAAGAGGAGAGGGTTTGGAATGGGATCCCTGCCAAGGAGGATAGACATGTCCTCGAGGAGACACACCTCACGACTTCGGACTGGAAGAGCAGCCGCTCCAGGCACTGCTGTCTGCTTCATGGCTGCGGCTCAGCTGTGTACGACCAGCCAAGGGAGAAAATCAAAGTCATGGGGGATCACAAGGTCTTGAGCCCCCACCCCACTTCCCTCTGCCCTTTCCTCCCTGACATATAGTTGTGAAATATTCCCAATGAACAGAGGAGCCTAAAGAACTCTGCAGTGAACACCAATATGTGTAGCACCTTGGGTCTACACTCGCACTGCACCTCTCAGCTCTCCCCCTTGCTGCAGCCACCCGCCACCCCACCCTCTGTCCCACAGCTCCACCGTCACCGGCTCCACAACCACAGTCACAAGCTCCAGCTTCCTGCTGTGTATTTGTTCGGGAAGACAGGGCAACGACATGAAGAAAGCAAGCCTTTTATGAGAAAATTTCCCTGCAGGACATAGGTCAAGAGCTTTATGCACTTTCCACTCACCTATGGCCAGCTATTCTCACTCCTACCCTCAAAATCCTGGGGGGCTGGTTGTGCCAGTGAGCACACTGTGGGCAGCTTAGAGTAGAACCCGTTTCAAGACCTAAGAGAAAGGCTGGGCCGGTGCTGGCTGGTGGAAGAAGGGTGTCCCTCTGTGCAGGGCCCCCAGCACTGCCTGCCACCTGCCATTCTGGGGATGGTGCCCAGGAAACCGCCCCAAAACCTTACCTGCATGCACTTAAGCTGCTGAGAAGTTATTTGCTTAATATTTTGGAAATCTGCTTCTCGTTTCTATGTGTATTAAGCATGTGTTATTGAGCTGAGTAAGATGGATGCAATTATGTCACAGTGATGATTTCTGAGCATTTATCTACTTAAAGAAGCTTATGAATTTTTAGCAATTGATTACCTTAATCCAAGCTTTGAGAGAAATGTGTGAGACATGACGGAAGAAACATTAAAAAGAAAGAAAAATAGGGAAGGACAAATAGACCACAGACTAACATGACATTTGAAATTGATAAAAATAGAGGAACAAAGAAATTGATAAAAATTGAGACAGAACAGCTAAACACCAGAAAAATGTAGGTCAAAAGCAAAAAAAAGAAACATGTAAATAAGCAACAGACTATGGAAAATAGGAAGACCAGAACAAAGAAAACACATATGCTACCACAGCACTGGGCAGGGCAAAATCAAATGGTTTTGTTGTTGTTAGGCAGCAGGTCAGAGGTGTCACAGCACCAGGAAGGCCGGCCGATTTCAACTGTGAGGGTCCTTGCAGGGAGAAGTGGAAATCCAGAATTGCAATGCGTAAATTCTGTCCAGTAAGCGCCAGCTCCCCTCCATCGGGCACCTGCGGGAGGACCGGTCCACACCTGCCCCATGGCTGGACTCATGGGCAGCAGGAACGCATTCTCCTGGCCTCGCAGGAGACTGACCTATGACGAGGCTCAGGGACACATTTGGTGATTGTCTCCAGGTGTGGCAAAACCCGCTGCGCGTGTCATCCGCTCCCCAAAACAGGGATGAGGTACCAACCGGGGACCCTCTCCAGCTCCGGCCCCTGGCCTCCTTGCAAGCAGCCTCCCTCACTGTTTGGGGTGGTTCTTGAACAGCGTAACAACTTCCGCAGAGTGAGACCAAGTGTGTGCCTGAGTGTGAGCTGCTGGAGCGAATATGATCCCTCAAACAATGATTTTCTCATTTTACCAGGGAGCTCGTTAGCCTGTACTAATTTACAAAACCAGTTTGCTACGATCATAGTCATTACCTGGCACAGCCTGTGCCGGCCTCTGTAAGCAGCTGGACAGGACAGGCATCTGCACTCTCTCTCTGAAGACCACCCACTGGACAGGAACATTGCTTACTTGACATGAATGGTTAGATAGTTTAGAGACGACATGGACAACATTCAACTGAGTGGAAAAGCAAACGAGACAGACAGGTGCCAAAAATAAAGCTAGGAGCCTCGAGGCTCTGGACTTCTCTCCTGTAATGTGAGGTGAAGCGGACTCATGCCACACTCTGAGGCATTTGGGGTTCTCTGTAGAAAGCCCACCCTGCCACTCTATGCCTAGACAGGGGTGAGCTGGCATCCAAACCTCGCCACGTTCCCCGGGCTCCAGAACCTGACCGTGCTTACTGTAACTCGCAGGTACCCAGGCTGGCTTCACATTGGGCCGGGAGTGGAACGCCCAGGTAGAAACAATGAGCAATGATTTTACTTCCCAGAGATTGTTCCCGTGTAACAGCCATATTTGAAATTAATGCCTTGCAATTACACTTTTTAAAAAAGCAACAAATACTTTGAAGTCACCTAGTCTGCCCCCGAAATGTGTCTGGGGAAGCAGCGGGTCTACCCTGGCCCCGCAGGTCCAGGCCTGGGTAGGGATGTCCGGCTCTTACCCCGCAAACAAGAAGAGGAGCTTCCCCACCAGGCACTCCTAAGCATTTGACCCCAATGTCTTCAGTCAAAGGCAGAATCAATCAAGGGAAAAAATAAGATCAAATCCAAGGTAAAAGTCAGGCATTAAGTAGCAGGTGTTTCAGGAAATCAGGTTGGGTTATAAATCCTCAGTTGACTTTCTGGGCTTTTGTGAATAAGGAGAGATGAACTGTGGCTCTGGTGGGATCTCCAGCTTCCCCGAGAGGACAGCTGTGAGGCAAGAAGCAGACCGTCTTGTCTCGGGACTCCTGGGGAAGGGTCTCGGCTGAGCGCGGCGGGGTGGGCCTCGAGGAGTCAGCGTACGAAGCATTCTGGACACGCTGTGGTGGGCAGCCTCTCTCGGCACCCCAGCTCTATGTCTCTTGGTGAATATACACCAGTTCTGCATTCTGACTTGGGACACGGTGTCTTCTGCCTGAGTCCGTCAGATGGGCCGCCGGTGAGTGCAGACTGCAGTCCGGGCGTTGGCCCCAGCTCCCGCTTGCCGCACCGAGCCAAGCAGGCTGTCCGCATGGAGGGGTCCTCCTGCTCCCGGGGGTTCATCATCTCCCGAAGACCTCCCGACACACCAGCCCTTCCTCTCCTCATGGTTCTGGGCCTCTGTTCCTGCTCGCCGAGCTTGGATCTATACCGCGTCGCGAGTAAGAGCTGAGCGACTTTAGGAAGGTTCCTCATGGTTCAGGTCCCCACCCAGCCATGTCCTCTGCAGCGTAGCTCCTGCAAAGGACTTCGGGAGAGGACGCTACTCAGAAAGCCTAAGCAGAAAACGTCTGCATGTCAGGGGACAGAAAGGGAGCGTGCTGACCCAAGGAAGGAGAACCCCCATCTACAAGCCCACAGGGAAAATTGAACAAGTTTTTGTCTTACAAACCCCATGCCAACCACTGTGAATGCTCTTGCTTTGAGGACATCCTTGAAAAGTGCCCAGAGTGGGAACTGTGCTGGGGTAATAGAGTCTCCTGCTGTTCATTTCTTCTGATTGCATTGTCCCCAAAGTGCCTGAAAACATTAAAAAGCAGCCGTACTCACCGTATCAGAAAGCGGGCTTGCGTTTTGCTTTGCTCTGATTCTGCACATTCAGAAGGCGCGGTGCACGGCCGCTGTGGATAAGACTTCTTCCCGCGCTGAAAGGCCATCGTTTCCAAATCGTCATTAGAAAGAGGGGATTTCCCCAGACCACCAACCCAGGGGTTCGCCCACTTCCCTCCTGCAGGCCTGCCTCGGGATTTCCTGCAGCATCTGCAGGCCACCACACGGTGACTGGTAAAGACCCCGAGGCTGGGGCCCTCAGGAGGCAGCCTGGCCTGGGCTCCCACCCACGCGGCTCACCCCCGCTGACCGCATCCTGTCCTGGCCCAGGCCATTCTGGGAGCGTATGCTCTCTGTTGGGCCCTGGCAGCCTGGGAGGGGAGTCTCCTTCCTTTGCCCCAAGGTGAGGTGCTGACTGGGGCCGGGAGACCCCTGCACCTTCTTGGGAGCCACCCAGGGTCCCGCCACCAGCACCCTCACAGCCATGTCCCCACCTGTCACCTTCACTAGACCTGAGGATGCCCTGGCCCACAACCCACCACAGAGGCAACGTGTTTGCCCTAATTAGGACAGCGGAGCCCTGGCTGTCATGTTCCTGCTAAGGAGCAGGGTGGTGACTGGGCCCAGGAGCAAGTGGGGAGGGTGGCGTGGGCAGCTGGAGCGTTCCTCCCTCCCAACAGGAAGGAAGTGGAGCATCCGGGACAGGGCTGGTGGGCTGGTGGCTGCGACGTGGGAGCGTGTCCACCTCCCTTCTGGTTCCTTCTGTTTCGTAAGTGTGAGAACAAAGCAGTGAGTGATGTTGAGGAAGCCCGGGGCATCCACGTACAGAGGCGCGCTGTGACAGGGCTGTCTCTGAGCAAGGTGAACAGAGGACGAGGGACGCAGGGGCTGTTCAGAGCCTCATTGCGGACGTGAAGTGGACCGATCAGCGAGAACTCTGTAATTCTCCCGGCTGCTCGGGCCAGGAGTGCAGTCTGGACAGGGTTTGGTGAAACCGCTTGGGGGTTTGCCCAGGATCGCATGGGTGGCCAGCAGAGAGGGCGGGAGTCTTAGAGGGCTCAAGTGAGGAGGGGCTGACAGTGGGAATGGACTCCTTAGTCTCTGGGGAGAGGCCGGGCACGCAGGAGACGGACCCAGTGCCCTACGGGGCATCCTGACACTGTGCCGGCAGGAGCCAGCAAGATGAGCAGGAGAGCGAGGGGAGCCCTCCAAGCACAGGGAGATGGAGCCCTGAGGGCGTGAAGGCTCCAGATCCAAAGGGCATGGGAGACCAGGTGGGGCCAGGACAACGTGACCATGTCCGGTGGCTACACGGGGAGATGGGGATGCAGGCTCAGGTGAGCCAGACGTGCAGGTGGGGCAGCTCCTGGGCCCGGCAGCCACCTGGTCAGCCGGTTCTGCTGCTGGCCTGTGGCTGGGCCAGGAGAGTGCAAGTTCCTCCAGACGCTGCTGATGCACCGGGGGGGGGGTGCTGCTGTTCAGGACCCCTCACCCCGAGTGTGACAGACCACCTGCAGATCCCTGAGGCTCCACGTCCACATTTCTGTCGACAAGAAGTGCAAGTCACAATCTCTGTGACGTTCCCAGGGAGCAGTCACAGGACTGTCAGTGCCCACCAGTCTGCCGGCCCATCCCTGGCTCAGAAGTGAAGGTTCGGCAAGCCCCCAGCGGCCAGCCCAGGCCAGCCCCTTCCAGGCCTCTACCCTTCTGCTCCTTCGAGACAGAACACCTCCCAGGAGCAGAAAGCATGCCCAACATGTGTGCTTACGTGCCTACTGGGTCAGGACAGCCACCTGCTTCAAAGCCTGCAAAGACCCCGACGCCTTTGCCAGGATAGCCGGAAATCCTCAGCAAGGCCACCGATAGATGTGACCCTTCCCACCACTCTGCCAGCCCACACTTCCCAGCCCCACACCCACACACCCACAGACCTCAGGCTACTTCTAACTGTGTGTGATGCCCAGAGGGCACACACCCCAGCCCTCTGCTGCTGGGGCCTGCGTGTTGTATCTGTTCTGTAAGACAGATGGTGGGGCCCCTCCTTCTAGAAGCCTCTGCTCCCTCAGGCTGGGCTGGGAGCCCCCACCAAACCCAGCCCGCTGTGCCCTGTGCAAGAGCCGCCCGAGAAAGTGTGGCCCCCACTCTACTTGGTCTCTGGCTCTTTGACGACAGACTTGTGGTCCTGTTGTGGCCTGGTGTCACAGTGGCAGCTGATGGATTGAAGAAAACATCAATGAGTGGCAGGGGAGAGGGAGGGGAGCATTAGGTGTTCTGAGCCCTGTGTTCTCAAGCTTTTCAAGGCCCTGGAATTTACTCTCTACATGACTCAGGCCTGGCGATGTCTTTACCAAAGTGAGTCCAAAGGGACAAAGTATAAGCCTATGCTGCTCGGTGAAGGCAGGGACCTAGTTTTCCACTTGCGGGATGCTCACGGGCGGTCACTGTCCTGGGGACTCAGGCCAGCGTGGTATAAATGCCACAGGAATGTTGGAAATTCTAGGTTAACACAGAAAACACTCTGCTTCATTATAATCCAAATCAAGTCAGATTCAGAGGGGGAAGCAAATAAGGGGGTTTTCTTCTTAGATTATCTTTCAACACTGATAACAGGACATGGGGTGAAGATGTAAGAGACAAAGTGGTCACTGGCATAAAAGATTTAAAAATCATCATCAGGCCTACCAGGCACCAGAGATCACTGCTAAGCAAGGAGCTCAGAGGGATGACAGGGTGGCCTGCAAACTTGGCCTCCAGAGAACGGGGTCATCTGGACCTGGGAACTCTGCTCCACACACGTGTGCACTCATGCACAGACATGCACAGACGTATACGCATAGTCACACACACGCACACGCAGACATACACAGACAGACATGCACACACATGCAGACATACACACTTATACAGACATACACGTGCAGACACACATACACACATGTAGACATACACAGACACGCACGCACATAGAGTCATGTCGACACACATACTCACACGTACACTCCACGCCGTTCTCAGGGTCATGTGGAGCTTCAGGACCGCAGAATTACTGGGCCCACATTACTCCCATCTCCAGGGTTTGGAACCCATCCAAAGAGGCCGTCTCTCTCCCCAGAGCCCTGGTTCCAAGTGCAGATCTGTCTCCTGCCCACTGATGTTGTGCAATCAATGGTCAAACTTTCTAGCTTGGTGAATAAAAGCCCCATGACCCGGCAGGCTGTAAACTCAATGAAGCCTTGTCTTGCCTCTGCACATCTGGCCCACCTCCGGGACTCCAACTGCCGGGGGAGTGAGTGGTTGGCCTGGCTGTGGGGCGGCTGGGTCCCAGGGTGCAGGTCACAAATATTCCCCATGTCCTGAAAGTTGACTGCCTTTATATGTGCTTTTTCGTCATGTGAATTTAAAGAATAAAAGTATCAGTTCATGGAAGAGATTGGAAAAGAGAAATCTCGGCCCCTTCTCAAAAAAGTGGGCTTAGGAACTGCGCGATTTCAAAGCAGGCACAGTGAGTGTAAATGGACAAGAGGGTCCTCCATTCACAGCGGAACCCATTTGAAGGACACGAAAGCCACAGGAACGTGTTGCTCAAATGCCACGGAGACCCAAGTCCTCTCAACAATGAAGCTCAGGGTCTGGAGGCATCTGTGGAATCCAAGGGTGGGTGTGTGGGGAGGGGGGCAATTAGGACCATGTATTTCTTCAGTGGCCAGGAGGGAACACAGAGCACATGTGGCACATCCACGAAAACCTCCTGCAGGAAGGGGCCCATACCTGGAAGCCAACGTGTGTGCAGAAGTTAATGAGATGCAGAGGAAGGCAAGCACTCAAGGGAAGGAGCAGGAGCAGCAGGTACAAAGAACCTGTGGTAGGTAGGCAGCCACCTGGCAAGGAAGAGGATTCCACAGGTGGAGAGGTGTGGCCGGGCGGGAGGTGGCAGGAACCAGGACATGTGGGGCACCAGGCCTGGTGGAGGGAGGGCTCTGCCCTGGATGCTGGGGAGCCAGCAGAGCCAAGGGCCAAGAAGAGATATGATCTCATTTTCCTTTTCAGAAGAGCCGCAGTGTGAAGGACGGATTAGGGGAGTTGTGTATGACTCTTACGGAAATTAAAAATGGGATGGCCCTAGGTCCAGCCCCAAGGAAAGCCCGGGGTTAGCTTCGCATAAAGCCAGATTTCCCTGCAAAGAAGAGAGAGGCGACAACAGAGAGGGGGATAAATACATGGCCATGGAAAGAAGGGCGGTCTGCATTGACAGTTGGCTGAGGGGCCCCCATGACCGGAGACGGGTACTGGGCTTAGTGGCATGGGGGTCCTCAATGCAGTCCAATGTATTGGTGTTTTTCTTTTATGAATCATGCCTTGCTGTCATGTCTAAGAACTTTCCATGAGGCCCCAGGCCCGAAGATGCTTTCCTATGTTATGTTATAAACATTTTAGGTCCAGGCACATTTTTTGCCTATGGAAATCCAATTGCTATAGCACAATTTGTTGAGAAGTTAATCATGCCTTCATTGAACTGCTTTTGCAAATATCTGTCAAATATCAATTGACTATACCTATATGGGGCTATTTCTGCATTCTCTGTTCTGTTCTATTGATGTACCTGTCTTTATTTAGTCTTGATTAGTGTAATTATATATTAAGTCTTAAAATCTGGTACAGTGACTCCTCCCATTTTATTCTTTGTTTTCTGAATTTTTGTAGTGATCCTAGTTCCTTTTGAATATTTAGAATAACTTAGAATAATTTTCTTTATTTCTGCAAATAATTTACGGGGATTTTGTTAAGAATTGTGTTAGACCTTTTGGAGAATTGAGTCCCTTCTTATGTTGAGTCTTCTAATCCATGAACATGGTATGTCTCTCCATTTATTAAGATCTTTGATTTCTGGGGTGCCTTGGTGGCTTAGTCAGTTAAGTGGCTGCCTTCAGCTCGGGTCATGATCCCAGGGTCCTGGGATTAAGCCCCACATCAGGCTCCCTGCTCAATGGGGATTCTGCTTCTCCCTCTCCCTCTGCCCATCCCTCTGTTCATGCTCTCTCTCTCTTAAATAAAAAATAAATAAATAAAATCTTTAAAAAAAAAATCTTTGATTCCTCTCTTCAGCACTTTGTAGTCTTCGGTATGCAAGTTCTCTGCATGTTTTGTTAGATTCACACCTAAGAATTTCATTTTTTTAGTGATTATTAGTTGTACTCTCTCTTTAATTTCAGTTTCCATATGTTCATTGCTAGTATATTAAAAAACAAGAGATTTTTATAAGTTAATCTTGTATCCTGCAGCTTCGTTTATTAGCTTTAGGAATTTTATTTGAGTATTTCATAGACTCCTAGGATTTTTAGGAAGACCATCATACCATCTACAAATAGGGACACTTTTATTCCTTCCTTCCTGATCTATAAGTCGTTTACTTCCTTGCTTTTCCTTATTGTGCTATCTAGGACTTCCAGGGCTATATTGAACAGAAGTGGTGAGGGTGGGCACCTTGTCTTGTTCCTGATCTTAGGGGAAAGCTTTCAGTCTTTCATCAAGTATGATGTCAGTCATAGGTTTTCTATAGATGCTCTTTATTGAGTTGAGGAGGACTGACTATTCCTAGTTCTTTGAGAATTTTATCATAAATGGATGTTAATTTTGTCAAATATGTTTTCTCGATCAATTGATAGGCTCATATGTTTTTTCTTCTTTAGGCTATTCATATTATGGATTGTGTTGCTTGATTTTTGAATGCCAAACCCACATTCCATTCCTGTAATAAATTCAACTTGGTCACGGTAATCTTTACTTCTATGTATTTCTGAATTCTACTTGCTAATATTTTGTTAGGAATGCACGTGTCTATATTCATGAGGAATATTGATTGATCTGTGGTCTTCTTTTTTTTTTGTACTATCTTTGCCTGGTTTTGGGATAAGATAATTCTTGCTTTATAAAATGATTTCAAAAATGCTTTTATTTTCTGAAAGAGATCGTTAGTATTAGTGTTAACCCTTTTTTATATGGCTTGGTAGAACTTTTCAGTGAAACCATCTGAGCTGGAAGTTTTCTTTTTTGCAAACTCAGAAATCGTGAATTCCACTTCTCAAATAGTTATTTTATATTGGAAGAACTGTGGAAATGTGTACTTTTCAGAGAACTGGCCTGCTATATTTAAGTTTTCAAATATATGTGTGTAGAGTTGTTCATATTTTTCCCTTATTATCTTTGTGATGCCCTCAGGATGTGCAGCGACAGTCTATGCTTCATTCCCAAGATGCACTTCTGTCTGGTCCCTTCTTTTCTTTGTCCGTCTTGCAAAAGTTTGTCAATTTACTGATTTTTCAAGGAACTGTCTTTGTTTCATTGATTATTCTTTTGTTTTAATTTAATTAATTTCTTCTCTTATCTTTCTTTTATCCTTCCTTTATCTTATCCTGCTTTGGGTTTATTTTGCTCCTCTTTCTTGTTTCATGAGATGAGAGCTTAGACTATTGATTTGAGACCTTTTCTCTTTTCTAAATTCAGCTTTTTAAGACATATTTTAGGGGTGCCTGGGTGGCTCAGTCGGTTAAGGGTCTGACTCTTGATGTCAGAGTCATGAGTTCAAGCCCCGTGTTGGGCTCCACACTGGATGTAGAGCCTACTTTAAATAAATAAGTAAAAAACTTTTTTAATAAAGGAGAAAGTTTTGTGCATGGTTTCCATCACATTAATGTGAAAGGAAAGCTTCTCACACATGTGCATATTGTAGAAAGTTGTAGAACTTCTATGATTCATTTAAATAGCCAGATAGTTAACATTGTACCCATTGAATATGGCCAGATGGGGACTCTGACACTCAGAAATTCAAGTTTCTTTATTAAGAATTAAGAATGATGATAGAAGCAAGATTCCCCATTCCTCTGCCCACCACAGTGTTCCAGCCTGCACAAGCTGTCCTCGTGGGCTAGAACAGGGGCTGTTGGTAAGGGATCTGGGTAGATTGCATCCAGTCTCCCCAGGCCAGCTACTCATAGCCCAGAGATGACAGCAGCAGATGTGGGGCCTGGCCAAGAGTGAGGGTCTGTGGATGGTGTCCATCCTCCTCCCCTTCCTGCCCTCCAGCTCCAGCCAAGAGTGGTGGAAGGAGCAGCCCCTGGACCACTCCACAGGCACCCCAGGTATTGGTCCTTCATGCACAAAGTTCAGACCAACGCCTTTCAGGAGGGTTGCAACCTCCAAAGAGCCAAATTAGATTAAGAAACTCCAAATGGATGGGGCATTCCAACTCTGCCGCTTACCAGCCGGGTGACTTTGGGCAAATACGTATGTCATCTCTGTGCCTTGGTTGCCTCATCTGAAAAACGGGATGATCTCGGTGTTGATCTCATAGTGTAGTTGAGGAGTGATTCTGTGTGAAGCTCGTGAACAGTGCCTGGCCAGAGTAAGCACCAGGTCAGAGCTCATCTCTGCCCTCATGGTCCCATCCAAACTCCTCCAGTCCTTTCTGCTCAAAACCCACAAGCCTTTGATGTTGGAAGAGTGAGGAAATCAGCAATTACTGCTGCTTTCCACGGTCACCCTGTCTCCCCACCCCCACCCCCAAGCGAACCCTCGCTCAGCCAAGAAAAAGCCAAGTTGTTCAGCGATGTTGCAGACACTTGTTCAAAAAGCCAGGAGCGCAGGAGGAATACACAGAACCGGTCCAAGCAGAATGCAGACAGGTTATGCACAACTTCCCCATGCACTGCAAGCTCATGAATGATTGGATAAACACAAGCCGGCATTTTTGTTGAATTACACTGCAGACGGAGTGTGTAAACAGTCTTCCTAAGCAGAGGGCACTGCTCCCGCAAGCCGGCCCCACCGCAGTTTCCCAGGTGGGGCATCTGCGAAGACAGGGCTCGTTTTTGGACGAATACGACGGAATCATATATGCACCAGGGCTGTTGAAGACGGAGTTCCCGAGTTTGTGGGATTCAGGCATCACCGCCAGCCGTCAGACCACTCTTGGGACAAGGCACAGAATCCGCAGTGCCTCCCGCAGCCTGTCCTTTCTCCTCTGGCTCCCAGAACACACAGACTTCTACGGAAAACACAAACACCAGACCCTCGCCACCTCTCCAGGCTGAGTTCACATTTCCCCATCCTCTCCCACTGAGTCTCCTGCCCAGCCGACCACAAATTCGGAGGTTCCCACACCCACTTCAGGTTTGGTCGCTTGCTGGAACAACTCACAGAACTCAGGATAACGCTTTCCTTATATTTGCTGGTCCAGGTCAGTAACAGCCACCCGGAAGAGAGGCACAGAGCAGGGTGAGGGGAAGGGGCCCAGAGATCCATGCCCCGTCTGGGTGCATCCCCCTCCCCGCACATAGATGTGTCCCCACGCCTCGGGATCTCTCCAAACCTCCCTGCAGACTGGGACAAGGCTGGAAGTGCCAACCCTGCAGTCACATGGTTGTTGCCTCGGTTACCCCACCCCCATCGTGAAGCTATCTGGGCCCCCAGCCACCAGTCATCGTGTGAACATACGAAAACAGATAAATTCAAGGATTTTAGGAGCTCTGTGCCAAGAAAGGAACAAAGACCAAATATTTACTTTGTATTTTACCGGAGGGTCTGTGTGTTCATCGTCCATGGAGGGTGGACAATACCTCCTTCACAGTACCATCGCCTGCAGCACACACACACACACACATGTGCACACATATACCCCACACGCATGTGCACATTTACACATGTGCACACACGGCCCCACATGTGTGTACACCCCCACACATACACCACACACGTGTACACATGACCCCCCACATGTGCTCACACCCCACACGTGTGTGCATGTCCCACACGTGTACACACATGTCACACACTTATATGAACACACATACACTAGTTAGGTGCCCTTACAAAATAAGAAATGTGAACAGAACAGTTCCTGGGATCTCTGCTGGCTCCCGGGGGATGGCACAGCGCAGACAGAGATGGGGAAGCAGGAGACCTGAAGACACGGACAGGCAACGTGGTACCTGGAAGTCACAACTGAAGTTGTGAGGTTCAGCTTTGGGAGATGTCTGTCAGCAAGTGAATACTTACTGTGCAAGTGGCTTCACTTGGGTCCAATCAGGGTTATTGTACAAAAGGCCAACTTTGGATTTGCAGCTCTATATCCAGACTGATGTGTAAAAGCCATTTCTCCCAGCGCCGTGTGAATGACTTCTGTCATGGCGAGCAGTGGGACGGCCACAGACCGAGGCTCCCCGGGGCTCCTTTCCTCCCACCGGGCACCCCTCCCTGGGGCTCACCCAGCAGCCCCCGGCCCCCCACGGCTCTGTCCACAGTGACCTCATACCACACTGTCCTGGAGTGCGCGCCTGAGGAGTGGTCTCTGGAAATCAAGAAAGGTGGCACCTGCAACATTTACTCAAGCTAAGAGCCAAAGCAGAGCTAGGAACAGGTGTGGTGCCCACTAATTCTGACCCCGGGGACTGGGAGAAGCATCCGGGATCCAGGAGGCAGAGTCTGGGTGAGGAAGCGGGGGCAGAGAGGAGGTGCACTTACAGGCCCAGGTGTCCGGGTCGGTAGGTCACCGCTCAGCGGCTACAATGCAGTCCCGCAGCACCTTGGCTCTGCTGGGGACCGTTTCCCTGTGGGTCAGAGTCCTCCAGCTGCCCTGCACCTGCTTGCGGGGCTGCAGGGACCACGGTGCTGGGGAAGTGAATGTGTTTCCTTTTGTAAAGTTATAAACAAGTAGGTATTACACATATGTCATAATAGGTAATACCTTTGTTCAAATGATAGTCAAGTTTGGGGCCAGACGGTTTTTCAAAAGCAGTCACATATAAATCGCTATCGTTCAATTTTACTCCTGTAAGCCTAGATTCAATTTGACAGCCTGAGAACAGAGGTGGAGAGATTTTTAAATTATTTGGTACCTGACATTTTATTTTTCTCCAACTTGTCATTATGGAAAAATTTCAAACATCCAGAGAAGGGGACACGTTGTACAGCCCCCTGCCGTGTCCCCCACCCGCTCCAACCACTGACTCTGTCTGATTCCACGTGCCATATTGTTTTTGCTGAGTCATCTGAAACCAGGTTTTAGACACCAAGCTATTGTACCCTGGACAGTTGGTCTCCTGGAAATAAGGCCATTCTTCCAGATGAGCATCGTGCTATTATCACACCCAGTTCACACTACCAATGAGCCTGTGACATCATCCAACCCTCCGTCCATGCCGAGATGGCCTCCCAATCTCTCGTGCCGCCAGGCATCGATCAGGCCCACGCTGGTCGTTAGAAATGCTGCTGCTTTTTGGCTGTTTTTCGTCCGAGGACCAGTCCCACCCCTTTCCTGACATTGACCTGTTTGAGGGATGTTGAATGCTTGGCTCTCTGCGCCCGTCTGGTCCTTTCTCCCAGTGTCCTTTGCCAGCTGCTCTATCCCTTCTCTGTCCCGTAAGCTGGAAGTGAAGGCTACGGGCTTGGCCTTTGATTCAAGCGAAGTGTTGTTCGCAAGAACACAGCATCGGTGATTTTGTGTGCTGGATTTTGCATCCCCTGATGTCTGGTTGGCCCAGCAAGGGTGACGCTGAGTTTGAATCCCTGTGAAGGTGCTCATAGATGTCTCCGATAGAAGTGGAGAGTGTTTTCTCTTTCCCAGGTAGCATTGTGTGATTGATATGCTCTCACACTGTCTTGTCGTCCCCCTCGGTGATTTCCTTGAGGGATGCAGGACGCAGAGCTCCTAATTCCCCCTTTCCTTCTACATGTATGAGCTGGCATTCCCTGTAAAGAGCTTTCCTTCGTTAATCAGGGAGACAGAGGGGGAGACTTTTATCCAAAGATGCTTGGGGAGGCCTGGTTTTCTGGAGAGAAGTAGGGAGAGAATATGGTCTCCAGGGGCTGTGTGGGGGTGCAGAGGGCCCCCTAGTCAGGGTCCAGTGTCTGAGCCTGATAGCCCAGGGAGGAGCTGGTGGGCTGGGACACTGCTTCGCCGTGAAGGCTGTGTGTGGGGAGAGCACGCAGGAGGGGAATCTTTGGGGGAAAGAGCGTTTTTGTAAAAGGATTTTCAGGAATGCCTCTATGTCAGATCTTCGTGCCTCCCTTGGGGTGCCTGCGGTAAAAAGCCCCATTGTTTTTTAGGGCTTCAGGAGTCCTCTTCTGAGGCTGGTTTTGGAGGCATCCCCAGACCTCAAGTTGCCCTGTTCAGTCTGGATTTCAGAATCTGTCCAGTGAATGGAGACGGGCCACCAATCATGGTGAACTTCAGCCAGTAACCAGTAATTTCACATAGTGCAAAGCAACTAGTTGAAAGAATTACAGATGAACCAACTGACTGGTCAGTTGTAGACACGGAGGCCAGGATGCTGTCCTGTCCCCTGGCTCTGGCGTGTGGCCAAAGCAGCAGTTCTTTCTTCTCCTTTGCTTGGCTTGAAGCTGAAGGACGCGTGGTCGATTCCACTTGCAATCTGGGACGGGAGGGGCTCCCCAGAGCTTGCACAAGGCACACTGAATCCGTTTGGAAGGCCACCGTGCAGACGGGACTCGCAACAGGTCTGGCCCACTGGATTAAGTGGCAGCAAGGCCAGGCCAGGCCAGACCAAGGGCAGGCCAGAGCTCTCGGCGCTCCCCACCCCATGTTCTCCAGAGCTCAGGTTTCTCGGCGGGGAAAACACACAAGACCAGCAAAGTGCAAAACATGCCAGGTGCCCATCAGGGCTCAAACCCGCCCCAAATAAGCATTTGCTCCCACCTCTAGGGGAAGGTGGGACAGGGCTCCTTCTCTGGGAGCAGGAGTCCTCCAGACCTGGGGCAGGTACCGAGGGAGACCCTTCCTCTGCATCCTCTCACCTGTCTCCTGGTACCCCTGCACCCCTATCCTGTCTGCCTAGGGACGTGCACCCTTGCTGTGGGTAGGAAGCCTAGGATTCCCTCCTGCCTCTCCTTTTCTTCTTCCACTCCCCCCCGCCCCAGCCCCAGAAGTTTCTAGGGCTGGTTGCTGTGTGCTGTGCATTCACCTGGCCTTTACTTTCCTTCTCCACTGGAACCTTCTGTACTCTAGTCACCTCCCCAGTATGCTTCTTTGGAAGCACTTCGTCTGGGCTCTTGTACTCATCCATGCAAGAGGGTCTATCTCTGTGGGGACAACAGCCCCTGAGACAGGCCCACAGGTCCGGGAGCTGGGCAGCCCTGTGTGGGGTGGGCCTGGGACGCACAGCCAGCTCCGGAGCGTGCTGACCCAGGAGCCCGTGGAAAGGCAATTTCAAGAGGAAATTGTCAAGATCACTTTAGCACCATAAGGATGAGGAGGAAGAGGATGATATCATCCTCTTCATCAGCCCAAACCCTTGCCTGGAGCTGGCTGGAGGGGCGTAGGGTCTGGAGGCCTGCCTGGGGTAGGGGCTTGGGACCAGCTGGGCCCTAAGGGCACTGAGGAGGGGGACTGGACTGGCGGGAAGAGGAGCAGGAATGGTGTGAAGGGCCAGAGCAGGGGAAGGGAGGGGCGAGGGGCGAGGAGGTGGGGACCTGGGGAGGTGGGAACTGGGGCGGGGAGATGGCCTCCCCCTCCCCTCCCCGGAGACGGGGAGGTGAGGACGCTGGGGCAGGGAGGAGGGGCAGGAGGTGGAGATGGGTAGGGGACTTGAGCAGATGGGGAGGTGGGGGTTCGGGGAGCGCGGAGGAAATAAGGAGGGGGCCCCGGGAGGGCGGGACAGGGAGCACGGAGGAAACGGGGAGCTGGGGGCGGCGGGGCGGAGGGGCGGAGCGCGGGCCCCGCCCCTAAGGGCCGCTGGAAAAGTTTGGGCTCTGGCTTGCGCGCGCAGAGGCTGAGCCAGCCGTCCCGGGGACACGCGACGGGGCCGCGGCGCCAGCGCGGTGGCAGGAGGAGCCCTAGCGACAGCCCAGGCCGGACCGACTCCCCCACCCCCCAGCCCCAAGACTCTCCTGTGCCCCGGTCCCCACCGCATGTGAGCGGAGGAGGAAGGGTCGCCAGGATGCGGGTGGCCCAAGTGCCCCTCCCAGAGGAAGGTGAGTCGGCGAACAGGGGTTTGGAGTCCCGGGTGCCCAGCCTCGGTGGGTGGGGTGGGGGCCCCCGGGAGGGCCCACTTTTATCACTAAATTCCAGCCTATCCCTGGCATGACAGTGACCTGGCCGGCCAGACCCCACGTCCACATCAGCCCCTCCTCCAGGCCATCCATTCCGGTGATGAGCCACAGCGGGGGAGAGGGAATGGTTCCTTTTTCCATTCTGGTGACGGGCCATTGTCGAGCAAGAGCAGGGGGACAGGGGATGGTTCCTTTCTAACTGCAGTGGGAAGGTCCAGACTGAGCTGCACCTTCATTACCTGAATGAAAGGGAAGTGGCTCTTTCCGGAGAAGTCCCCTCTGTCCCTTTCCTGGAACAACTGAAAAGTTAGGCCCCCTCCCAGGATGAGGACCTGGGGGCTCTGGGCCTGTGTGGTTGTGGTGGTTCTCCTGGGAGAACCATTCTTTTAAATGAAATTCGCCGCAAAATTCCCTTGTTTTCTTCTGTTTCTTGAAGTAGGCAATCAGGACTGTCGGAGTCAGGGCTGCAGGACAAGGTCCCTACTTCTGCGGTTGGGAGGTTCCCATGTGCTGCACTTACAGCTGAGATAAAGCCTGGAGAGGGGCCGGGGCCTGTCCTGCTGTGGCCCAGTGCTAGCTTTGCTGCTTCTAACCACCCGGCTCCTAACGGTCTGTCTCTCTTTCTCTCTCTTCTGCTGCCGGCCACTCCCGGTGACATATTTCTTTGTGGGTTTTTATATTTAGATGTAAGAGAGGAACTTCGTGTTGGGGGTTTAAAGGGAACACATTTCGTTAGGAAATAAAGCAAGGGGAATGGCACGAACATGGGGCTCTTTTGGACGATGATTTCAAAAGTGGAGGGTCCACTCTGGACACGGTACCCACCCCAAGCTGGAGCTCTGAGGACTTCCAGGATGAGACATCTTTTCTAAAGTCTGGATGTCAGAGAGGGGCTGTGGACACTCACATCTTCCTCATTCATCTTTGCAACCTTCTCTTCTTTAGTGGCATTCTTGCCGGTGTGGTTAAGAAAAACAGTTCCTAGAAGTACCAGGGCGGGATTAGGTCCTGCGGGTGTGTGATGGACACGGATGGCCGTGCCCGTGGCTGGGCGTGGAGGTGTGGTGTGCTCTTCTGGAGGCGTCGTCAAGCGTCTGGCTCTGTGGGAGTTCTCAGGGAACTGATGCAGAGCTCGATTCAGAATGACTAATTCTGTGGCCATAGGAGGACCACACATTGGGTTTTCTCAGTCAGCAACCTTCACATCCTGCCGGTCTGGTTGCTCCGTCACCTGACACCAGAGATTGCACATTGGCCCTTAGGAGCCCCTGGCGAAGATGCGGCCGGAACGGCTTCTCGACCAGCTTCACGAACTCCGGAAATGCTGCTTTTCTCTTTATGTTTCTGCATTTTGTAAAGTGCATGGCTCTCCTAATTTTCTACCATGCGCGGAGAGTAGAAACTCGCATCTCCTGAAGAAGGAGCCTCACATGTTGGCCTAACAATGTTCTCAAAATGCAGGGACTGGTTTTCCTCCCTTCTCCGGACATCACGGCCCTGATTTGACTCTGTGCTGTCTTTTCCCTCCTTCTCAAGACATCGGTACCTACAGTGTATGCTTATGTTCTATGATGGGGAAAGGAGAATCTGAGCATGCCATCACCTTGAAAATTTGGGGGTTGCCCCACTGTGAAGCCCCCTTTTCTTCTGCAGGACCTGGTGCTGTGAGCGGGGTGCAACCTCTGCGCTGTGCTTTCCGGGGCCTTTCTGTTCCCTCACACGTGGCTTCCTCATTCCTGTCTTATCAGTTTGGAGCCACTCTCATGATTCCTTCGCACCTACTTTCTGTTGAATTAATTACTTGCCTGAGGAGACATTCCATGAGCTTTCGGAGGTACCAGGATGTGCTCAGTGGACTCCATCCAGTGCCGAGACGCCTGTGTTCCGGTCACCGTCGTGACGGCCCTGGGCATGGTCAGCCTCCATTCTGTGTTGTTTTCCTCCTGTTTCTGCGGCACTGCAGCCGGGTCTGTGGGAGGCCTGGCGGCAGGCCAGCCAGGTGAGCCTGGGACAAGACTGCCCAGTGGAGAGCGCGGCCCCCGGGGGCGGCTCTGAGCCGGAGCAAGGCCTGAGCCTGTCGGCGCGGCTCTTGGGCCTTGCAGACGCTGCTCCATGTCCCCGGGATCAGGTTTCCACACATGTTAGCATTCCAGCATTTGGAGAGCCTGCTGGTGACACTCTTGTCACCCGCCGTCTTGGTGAAGACCATGGGGGGGTGGACACCCCAGAAGAGCTGAGCCTCTGCTGTGGTTGCGCAGGAGTCATGACCCAGACATCCAGCCCAGCACTGCGTCTACTGAGCTGAGCCATTGAGGACGGCGACCCCCACAGCCCAGCCTCGGCTTTCCTCTGCGCATACTCAAAAGGCAGATGCTGCCACGGGGACAGACGGGGTGCCTGCAGGGGGCATTGTGGGCTCTGTGGGCTGCGTCACCGTTGCTCTGGGATTGGGTGGGAAGGACCCCACGGTTACGAGTTCTTGGGCCAGATGTCTCTTCTTCGCATAGGCCCTTAGCTGCCTGGAGGAGCTCATTCCCGCACATCTTCATTCATCCCATGGCCATCTGGGCAGGAGTCCCGTCCTGCGCCCTTACTAAGAACAAGCAGAGAAGAGAGAGTCTGAAAAGTCTGGGTGAAGAGCAGAGGGTAAGGCCTTTTGTATCAAGATCAGTTGACTTGCAGTGGGCAAGCCCCGGCACCCAGGCGAGGGAGTCAGAGGCAGACCCTGGGGCCTGTGTTGGGCTCCCGTGGCTCACCCCATGTATGTGGGCTGGTGGTGGCAGGAGTGCGCCCGATCTGTGCTAAACAGCCGAACCGTACCTGCCTGAGAGAGTCACCTGTGGCAAAGCCACCGGGTAGCAGGAAGCCTGCTCATGCTGGTGACCTCAGCAGAGGCTCCAGGCCTGGGCTCCAGGCCCGGGCAGAGTGCGGGCGTGTGGGGCCATGTGTGCAAGGCTGCCTCCTGGGAGCTACCTCTGAAAGCCCACGAGGTCACTCAGAAATCTGGGGCAAGGGGAAATACTCATTAGCAAAGGCATTTCCTGGGGCATCGAAATGGCCAGCCTGTTCTTTCTTTCCTAAATTCTTGTAAACGACAACAACGGACATACTGCTTTCCAAGAAACTTTGCTGGTTGGCAAATGCTTGGCCCTTTAGTTCGGTTTGGAGGATGAATTACTTGATTTCCCTGGGAAAATGTGCCTTTGACGAACAGCACCCTGCATCTGACCCGGAGAAATCCCTCACTGTCTTTTTGTGCTTTTCTCGTTCGCCGTGACAGAGAGGGAGAGGGAGAGAGACCCCAGACTTGGTGGGAATATTTCCCTTTAATTTTTTCTTTTCCTTCTTTTTATAGTTTGTTTATTTTTCAAGTTGACATGTGTAGAGAAAGCAAGTCACTAGTATAGAGAGCACATCTGGAACCCATCGGCCGCCCGGGCCACCCCTCCCCGAGGACCGTCCTCCTTGGAACGGAGGGACGGCAGCCCCGCTGGTGTGACGTGGCCTAACCTGGGTGAAGCACGGCGTGGCCACCTTGTAGAAGGTGCCTCTCCCGAGTGCCCGTGCCACGCAGCAGCTTCTGGGACAGGCCCTGCGCTCTGAGGTGTACAGACTACCTTCCTCAGCACCGGCTTCTATTTCTGAGTTGTTCAGAGGAAATTAAGCAGTGATCAGACTCCTACAACAAAATGTCAGACGGCGGTCCCTGCCAGCCCCAGATGCTTAACTTCTAAAATAAAACAAAATGTGGGCATTTATCATGTGTAAATCTTGCCCCATGGAGACTTTTCCAGCCAGCTGAATGCTGTTAGTCTCTGCAGGGACCCTCTGCATCAAAGCCCCTCCTAGACGCCAACATGATGCGCAGAAATCCGAGGCAGCCCAGGGATGCGTAGGCCCACGCTCGCGAGGACGCCCCCGCCCAGGCCCGACAGCGCTTGTTAGGACAATGACATGTAGAAACCCCCCTGTGTCCACAGACAAGAGTGGCTGGTGCACCCGTCCCCAGGAGGGAGCAGGAATTACTAGCATCCAAATGCACCCCCAATTGTGGGGCCTTATTTACGGGGAGGTCAGAAACAGGCTACAGCCCTCAAGGGGGTGAGAAGCCAGCCAGTAGTCCCTTTGGGGGTCAGTGGTGGCTGGGAGGGGTGGGACAGGCTGGCCTCCCGGGAGCTGCTGTTCGCAGTGCCCAGCCCTCCTCAGGGTGGATGTGTCCGGAGGTCCAATGCCCCTCCTGGTCCGGAGCTGGGCTGGCTGGCTCTGAGCTGGGGGTGGGGGAGGGGCAGAGTGTTCTTCCCGAAAATTCAGGTCCTGCCGCGCCCTGGAGAGGTGGGGGTGGAACTCCTCTGTGATGCTTTTCACCACAAATAACAGCACTCAGATGCATCCAAAATCAATCTGGCCTTTGGCCCAGCACGTAACTCTTGGGATGGAGTCTACGTTCTGATGCTGGTAATCCAAAGAAAATAAGCTTTTAGATTCTAAAGAGAGCCAGATGTCTTCCAGTTACGAAAAATGCGGCGAGTAGCATTTAGCAAGAGATGTTCTGAAAAAAGTGCTCTTTGAATGATGAATATTTAATCAAGGGAAATGATAAATCAAACATTACTGGGCAAATACATTCACCCTCAAAATGGGTGGTTTGGGTGGCTCTCTGGCACATCGCACTGTTTTCTTTGTGGTGGTTTTACTGCTGGGCATTGCCTTCACTGCTCGCTTGTGTTCCTGCCCTGCTTCGTTCTTTCGAAACCCTGCGTGTGCAGGGAGGAAAGTCCTGCACTTCTCTGTGCTTGCTCTTTACGTCCAAGAGGTCCAGGTCCAGCAGGCTTATGGGCACACGCGTCCCTGTCCATGCTCACGGCACCAGTGCAGGGGTGGGGCGTGTGCAGAGGGAGGGATGCACATGGCTGGGAGTTATCCTGGGGAAACAGGCACAGTGGACAAGCCGCAGTTATACTGTGGTTTCCAAACCTTTCGGTTGTGGCTGCTGGAGCCCTTTCTTGCTGTCGTGGGTGTGAATTCACAAACAGTTCACAGTCTTCGCCCTTTCAGGTAACACGCGTGTGTTTCTACGTTCAGACTGTGTGGGTGCTCACTCACTCTTGATCTTAAGTCATGCTCACCACATGCGTGCCGTCGCTGCTGGGACGGAAGCCCCTGGTGGGCGAGCGGGACTGGTGGACAGAGTGGCCACTGGCACGTGGCACCAGGCTGCCTGGTGTGGGGCGTGTGGAGGCCTCGGGTCAGCTGCGTGGACCCACCATTGGTGGGGAAATAGCCATTCTCAGGGCGCTGCTCCTCCGACTCTGGTGGGGCTGGCTGTGTTCTGGGCTGTGCCCACGGCCCAGGGGAGCAGAGTGAGGCCGTGGCAGCTTTGTTTGCGGCTCACAGATGAAGTCTGAGCAGACAAGCAGTACTGAGGAGCACAGCCTTCAGGGGGCACCCGTGAGCAGACAGGCGCTGTGAGAGGCGTGGTGCCCCCCGGTGCGTGTGTCAGGCAGGCCCCTCCAGGCGGCGGGCTCAGCAATGGTCAGCAGCGGCATTATTTCCACTCTTGAAACGACAGCCTGCGATTTATTGTAGAAAGTGGCAAGTGGGCTCAGAGACGTCTCCAGGGGCTGGGCTGACTCCAGAAAGTGTTGCAGAGCAGGGGGAGTTTGACTCAGGTCGTGAAGGACAGGCCAGGGTTAGAGAAGGGTGCAGGCGCGGCAGTGGGGGGCCGGCAGAACAGTGGCCACCGAGCTGACCCATGCGTCTCCAGGGGCATCTACCGACCTGCACGCAGCACCAGGAGGCCCCCCAAGGCCAGGGCCCACAGGGTTTAATAGGCAGTGCATGCAGGCTCCAGCACACTGGGAGAAGTCTGGGCAATAAAGGAACAGAGCATCTCTCTCTGACCGCAGAGAACCTGAGCCCCCTGATGGAGGGGAGGGTCCGACAGCCCCCCAGGCCCTGACCAGCACCCGCGGGGCCAGGAAGCAGTGACCTGAAGGGTGCCGGGAGCAGGGGGACCTTCGGACTTTCCTTTCCTCGTCGAGAGCTGCCGCCCACGCTGTGCCCCGGGGTCCTTCCAGGACTGAAACCATCACCACACCCCAAAATGCAGAGCAGACCCCATATCACTGGGGAGTGGTGTCCATTTGTCTCTGAACCCAACTTAGGGCCATGACTTAGATGTTGTAAAAGTAAAAAAAGTCATCACTGGGCACTCAGAGGGCTGTTTTAAGCTAACCTCATTTGATCGTATTTAAACAGAGGCTTCTAATTTAAAATCAGTGGGTCCACTGAAAGTCTCATCCCACTGTGACGTCACCGGAGGTGATGAACGCGGCCCCAGGTGAGGGTGGGAAGTATCGGGAGGGGAGGGGGGATTAAATCCCGGGCCATCGAGGGCTGCGCACTCGGCTTCAAGCCGTCACTGTCTCCCCAGACCCCCAGGGGGGTCGTTTCTTGCGGCTCGTGTGCCCAGCTTCAGCTCTGGGGGCTCAGGCAGTTTGATCTGAACTCTGAGTTTTCAGCCAAGTCCAGAGTCCAAGTGCTCGTCCCTGCCTTCCTGCCTTTCCTTCTGTCACCCCCGGTGCAGGCACAGGGTTGGGTTCCGTCGTCTACCCCTCCACACGTGGCTGCCACCGTCGTGCCTCATGCGGCCCTTCCTTCCGTGGCTGTGTGGTCCTGTCTCCCACCTCTCCCGTGGGCCGTTGGGACCCGACTCCGTCCCCAGCCCTGGTCCCAGGGACGCCGTCGGGGAGGGGGTGCTCCCAGCATGTGGCTCCAGGCTCAGCAGGGGGCTTCCTGGGGGGGTCATCCTGTTCCGTCCTGCCGTGTTGTCCTGGGTGATCATGGGGAACCCTGGTTTGGGAGCTCCTGTGCACTGGATGAGAATGCAAGATTAGCACTCCCGGCGCCTTGGGACTCCCTGATGGACGTTTATTTGGGTCTGTGTGTCATTTTTACATGAGTCAATGACAGTGGCGCTCATGCACTGATCTCCCTCCTGGTGGCTGCAGACACCAAGCAGCTTCCGGTGGCCGCCTCAGCCCCCGGGGAGCTCTGGGGCTCTGCGTGACCAGCCGTCTGCATACTTACGGAGTTTGGGTGCCTTCCTCCAACTTTGCTATGGCCACTGCCCCTAGGTGGTGTCGGGCCCCCTTAATCGCTGGGCACCCCTCTTTTATCTTTGCAGGCGCCCACTCCGCACACCCTGGCTGGGGTCCGGCCGGGGCCGCCACTATTTTCTGGTGATGGACGTGCCCAGGGCGCCCTCTGGTGGGATCTGGAGCTGAGCCTCTGCGCGCCCGAGCGATGGCCACGGTCCTGATGCCGCGCCCCGGGCCCTCCCCCGGGAACCAGACCCTGTACGAGCACTACAGCTACGTGGGCAAGCTGGAGGGCAGGCTGAAGGAGGCCCCCGAGGGGAGCACGCTCACCACCGTGCTGTTCCTGGTCATCTGCGGCTTCATCGTGCTGGAGAACCTCATGGTCCTCATCGCCATCTGGAAAACCAGTAAATTCCACAATCGCATGTACTTCTTCATCGGGAACCTGGCTCTCTGCGACCTGCTGGCCGGTGTCGCCTACAAGGTCAACATTCTGATGTCAGGCAAGAGGACGCTGAGCCTGTCTCCGACGGTCTGGTTCCTGCGGGAAGGCAGTATGTTCGTGGCCCTCGGGGCGTCCACCTGTAGCTTGCTGGCCATTGCGATCGAGCGCCACCTAACTATGATCAAGATGAGGCCGTACGACGCCAACAAGAAGCACCGCGTCTTCCTTCTGATCGGGATGTGCTGGCTGATCGCCTTCTCGCTGGGCGCCTTGCCCATCCTGGGCTGGAACTGCCTGCACAACCTGCCCGACTGCTCCACCATCCTGCCCCTCTATTCCAAGAAGTACATCGCCTTCTGCATCAGCGTCTTCACGGCCATCCTGGCCACCATCGTGGTCCTGTACGCTCGCATCTACTTCCTGGTGAAGTCCAGCAGCCGCAGGGTGGCCAGCCCCCACACCTCGGAGCGCTCCATGGCCCTGCTGCGGACCGTGGTCATCGTGGTGGGCGTGTTCATTGCCTGCTGGTCCCCGCTCTTCATTCTCTTCCTGGTCGACGTGGCCTGCAGGGTGAAGGAGTGCGCCGTCCTGTTCAAGGCCCAGTGGTTCATCGTGCTGGCCGTGCTGAACTCGGCCATGAACCCCGTCATCTACACGCTGGCCAGCAAGGAGATGCGGCGGGCCTTCTTCCGGCTGGTCTGCACCTGCCTGGTCCGGGGCTGGGGCGCCCGCTCCTCCCCCGCCCAGCCTGCTCTCGATCCCAGCAGAAGCAAGTCCAGCGGCAGCAACAACAGCAGCCCCTCGCCAAAGAGCAAGGAGGACCCTCCCCAGATAGCCGCCTCACCCTGCATAACCGACCGGAACAAAACCCTGCAGAATGGGGTCCTCTGCAAGTGAGAGCAGCCGCCTCCAGGAACGGGGATCCTTACACGTCCACGGGACGAGGGGCGCTCTGCTCGCAGCCACCTTTGTATTTATCACATGCCTCACGCCCGGGACTTCAGAGCTGGGGCTCGGGAAACCTATTTGCCAATAGCCTGCGTAGCGTGGACATCACTTAAGGGGGGGACCCGAGGACTCGCCAGCTGATTCCACGGTGGACAGTGTGCCTTGTCCGTTTCGGCTCCAGAGTCTTCCGAACGTCCCCAGCTGCTGACGTGATCTGCTGCCTTCCCCTGAGTCCCAGCGGCCACTCTCCGTGGTGCCTGCCGAGGGAAGGTCGCGGGCCATACAACGTACGGCGTGCCTCCTGGACGTCACGGTGATGTGAGGCAACTTTACACTACATTGTGCACAGAGCGGATGCTGGTGCATTCGTCACTTCTGCATTACGGAGCACTCGTGTTTCAGACGGCTGCCATCGTACGTGGCACAGTGTCCTGACTGAACCACCAGGTGTAAGGACGTGGCTGGCAACCAGGTGAACATGCCAGTCCCGGTCTCCTCAACTGACATGAAGTCTTGTGTTCAGCAGGCTGAATTGCCTGAATTCCCAGGAAGGGCTGCTCCCAGGCGGGTCTCAGGTGTGTGGGTCTGACCCAGACGGCATCTGAAGGACCTTGGGAGAGCGGGAGAGCTCAGTCCTGTGTCCCTGTGGAGTCTTAAACACATTCAAAGCCCCATTAACCAAGTTACTTGATTGCCTGGGGTTCCTACAGATCCCAGAAAAGCCAGGAAGAGAACCCACATGAGAAGCAGAGGATAGACACCCTGGCCAGAAGCCGGAGGCCACGGGCTGTTTAATGTGATGGAACGTTTGTCCTGAATTAGAGGTTGACTTGCTCCTATGTGGAGTCTGATTCACTATGATCAGAGAAACACCAAGTCAGTGGCCCCGTGTTGTCCCCGTGGAGAAGCTGGGGCAGTCAGCAGCCCCTGCCCGGCCAAAAACTGACCCTGACGGTGCCTTGTCGAGAGCGCGTCTGTGAGCCGGTGGTTTGCGCATTCTTCGAGGAAATGTAATGATGCCGTAATCCCCCTTTTCAGTGTGGGTTGACCCTGTGTCCCCGTCTGTAGGGAGTTATTTAGAAGGCGTTTCTGCGCATGCCTTCCCCAAGGATTCCACCTGCAGGACAAACGGACGAGGAGAACGTGCACACGTCTGTAGAGATCTCATAAACATGTTTGGTTCTTGGTAGAAACAAAACAGAGCAACCGTCAAGAGAACTCCTACTTGGGCAAGCCCACATCAGAGCCCCTGAAGTTTTCTGGTTCGCTGGGTGTTTCGGCTGAGTCAGGACTCAAGAGACGTGTTAGTGTTAGTTCTCTCGAGAAGTGGGCTCCTGCGTGCTCTCTAATGCACGTTCCCCGGATAGAGGAACATTCCTGTGGGTCGTGGGTGGTCTCCATGTGCTGACCAAAGACTCCTCATTTTTGTTATTGGTGAGGAAAGTCCCATTTGTCAGGAGACGGTCAGCAGTGGCATTTTTGTTGGCTTCTTTACGTCACTGAAAAGGAGCTTATTATCGACCGCGATAGCATGTCCAGAAAAGTAAAGCACAGAGAAAGCAGACAGTGTTTCGGAGCCAGAATGTTGGGCAGTGCGTGTTCACGTGGGGAGTGAAGGACCGCCGACTCGGTGTCCTGGCTCTGAGGGGTGTTGGGGGCCCCGGGTCTCTGGTGCTAATATTAGTGATACTTGCTCCATAACCCGAACTTCCCATTTCGAAAACGCAAAAACTTTCAAGCAGTCTGAGTGCAAAATATGCCAAAAGAGTAATTTTGTTCGTTTGGTAGACGCGGAGAACAGTCCGCCTTAATACCGGTGTGTATGGCGTCCTCGGCAGCTGGCTGGGGCGTGGAGGAGTTTCAGAGCCACAGAGAATTCGTGCGTCAGCTCTCACTCGGTCAGTGACCTTTACCGTGTCCCGCGTGTGTTTGTTAACAAAACAAAAACACAAGCCTGCTTACAAACCTGTTGCTGGGGGTTGGCCTGGGGGCTTGTTTGCACCAGGGCCCCCTCTGGTGACGCGCAGGGTGGCGGCCCGGCCTCCCACCGGCCCGTGTTCCCCCAGGACGGAAGCCACTCTTGGAAGCTTGTGACCGTCCCCCCGTGTGTCCCCCGGGCATCACTAGTTTCGGCGTGCCAGGTTTTGGTAGGCCGGGGCGTTTGGAGGCGGGTAAACCCTTCGACAAGGAGAAAATGATGCGTCCTGGCCGTAAGAGACGGGCTGTTGGGTTCAGCTCTATTTGCAACAGGAGGGAGGAGGTCAGAACTGGCCCGCTGCCCAGCGTCCTTGTTGACAGAGGGCAACTTCTAGTCTGCGTGCGTGAGCATACGTGCATGTTTGTGCGTGTTTGCACGCTTGTGTGAACGCAGGTGTGTGTGCACGTGTCCGCCCTGCCTTAGGCCCACATTTGGCATAACTAGCTCGGGCTGATGTTCACGGAGAAATCTCGTGGCACAGCCGAGAGCCACAGCCTGCAGCCGCCACCCTGGACTCTGCCCGACGCGACCAGGCGGATGTGATCGCAAAGCCCGCCAGGACTGCCGCGGCCAGGCCGCCACGTTGACCCCGCGCCCTGGGAGGAGGGCGAGGCTTGGCAGGCGATGGTGGTGTAACAAGTCTGGGATACCGGAGTACCTGCCCTCCGAGGAAAGGTTCCAAAGTCCCTCCTCTCCCTCGCGAGGCAACGCAAGACCCAGCACCCACGCGAGAGACTTTTCACACAATCCTTTATTGCTCACAGAGTTACACTGACAGTCGTTTAAACAGTGAGGCAGAGAGAGCGGCTGTTTCCCTGCACCCTGACCCGAGGTTATTCCGCGCTGGTAAAGAGCCTTTCACAGACATGTTAACGAGGCTCATTTTATAGAAAACGTTTAATTGAATTACCAAGTCCATGCTTTGAAATCCACGAGGACAAAACCTCAACACCCAAATGTTTTTAGTATCTAAGTCAAAATATCAAAGGTTTGCTACATAGTCAGAAATGCACACACCACTATCCCGAAAATGAAGGCACGTTTTCTGATAACCAGTGAGAAGGAGAAGTGCGGCATGGCCCAAATGGGGGTGACCCCGGGGGCCGCCACCTGGGCCCTCTGCTCCGCGGCCGCCGGCGTGCAGGGCTCTGACCCGAAGCCACGTCACTTCCCCAAGGAGTGAGGTGGGTGCGCTGCGGGCGAGGAAGCACGGGAGCCGCTCCCCTCCCCGCCTCTCCTGTGTTCCCCACATGGCCAGGCGTTCCCAGCTTTCACAGAACAGAGCTTAGAAAGCTCCAGATTGGTTTGGTGATTCCACTCCCCAGAATCTAAATGCCGTCCCAGCATCAGAGCAGAAAGTGGTGACTTGGCAACATACCCAGAGACCTTCACGGCAATCCTTGTTTGTTCCACAAAAGTTAACGGAAAACAAAACACGAAATTCTCAAATAATATTTATCAATATATATAATTTGCCATCCGAATGCTTTGTAAAAAGTAATAAATATCTCATTATTACACATAAAATTTACATGGAGTTCTCTCCAAATCCTTGGATTTTAACATCAAATGTTTAATTCTTGTTTAATTCTGAATGCAAAGAAACATCCACATACTTAATTTTTTACAATATTTATTCTGGAACAAGTTTTATTCAAGAGGCAAATGAACAGAGAACATTCCACTTGCAAGCGACACATGATCGTCACAGAGAAAGGTAATTCCGTGTCTGAAGATGGATATGCCCATTTATTTCTGCTGTGTTGATTGCTGCTTGCTTCGGTTGGGTAGAAAATTTGGTAGTGGGAGAAATGTCCCAGATGTGTGTGAGCTCATTAGCTGTGACACGCTAGACCACGTGTGTGCTCCCTGTGCACCAATTTCTACCAACAGCATTGCAAGGTGAGCTGCACCGGCATCTGGCACTTTCTTCCATGAGAACAGTCCTCCCAGCCCTCCAGGAGGAGCCCAAGGGAGTTCTTTATTCATGGCATTAGAGAGGCAGGAGGAGGCCCGAGGGGGGCACCCCAGCCCCAGTGTCCCTGCTGACACCAGCCATTCTATGTGAGCGTGTCCTGCCCCCTCCAGAGGTCCACCCCACCTGCCTCCTACCTGTCTTCCAGCTTGCAAAGGCTTCAGACTCCCCACACCCACCCTGGAGCCCTGGCCTCCACTGTCCTGTTGAACGCGACCGCATCAGTCATCAGGGTTGTCACACTCTCATGCCCATGCGTGCTTGTTTCCTATGGGGGGCCCGGTACCGTGGCCACTACATGGGAACCAATGCACAGACGAGGCCAAGAGAAGGCTGGCTGGGAATGCCTACAAGCCGGGCAGCACACACAGCTGTGCCTAGGCAGACAGCTCAGCCCCAGCATGCCTAGTGGAGACAGCCTTGCCACGCCTGCCCCTTCTTATCCTTCCTCTCTGGCCTCTGAGAGAGGCTGCATGCTGCCAGATGAAAGCAGGAAACCCTTCTCCTTACCTCCATCCTCCTCCACCATCTCCCTCCTGGCCTTGTCTTCCCCTGCTGGCTTCCCTTCCCGCCTGTCCCTCTGTCACTTCCACAGTGCCCCCCGCCCCATGGCCCTCCTGTCTGTTCCTGCTCCCTTTGCACGTGGGTCCCACATCCTACAGCATCCAGGACCCTCCTCCATGTGTCTGCAGATGCCAAAGTCTTCACATCTGTTTCACTTTCTGCTTGTCCTTGTGGGTTCAAATACCAAAATGCAGGGAGGAGTCTTGAGGTGCATACCGCACAGCCAGCCTGCACGTACACACACAGGTGTGCGTCTGTCCTGATCAGTGTAGGTACGTGCGTGCGCCACTGACGTGCAAAGTCCTGGTATAAAATTGCAGTTTTTCTGGCTGCTATAAAATGTGCCAGTTTTAAAACTGTGCTTTTGTTGCTTGCAAACTTATAAATATGTATAAACCCCATTATAAATAAATTGTGGCTGGCAGATGGCATTTTATCTGCCAGCAGCGACTGCACGGAGTTCTAAATGCTTATTAATCCTCCACTTTTAAAACAGAGCATGGACTCTGGGATCTGTGACATGAGGTGGTGTGAAAACAAAGTCGTAAATTCGAGGAGGAAAGCCCTCAATCAGGGAGGGTTAAGGGCTGGCAGCTCACACTTAATGGTGGTTCTCGAAGTCCACACTCCCCACCAGCATCGCTCAGTTTACTAGAAATGCAAATTTTTAGTCCCCGTGCAGACCTCCTGGGGTGGGGTTAGGGGGCGCCTTGGTGCCGGTCCACTCCGTCTGCTTAGCCGGGAGGCCTGTCGCCCTGCCTGGGATCCCCCACCCTGGGAGTGAGCTCAGGTGTGCACGGGGCCTGCTTTCCACCTAGGATGGGCCAGTGGCTAAATGCCGCTGGGTGAGCACGGATGCGTGTCCAGCCCCGTCTCCTGCTGTCCCTCGGCACCATTAATCTTCCACATCACCATGACCCGCCCGATCATGCCCTCCTCCTCAGCTTCCTCCCCTTCCCCACCCCTGGGGCATCACCCGGAGAAAGTACATACAGTCAGACCCTCTGGGGGTCTGCTTCCAAAGCGCTGCAAACAGAAACACTTCCTTGTCTGTGTAAGACTCCGGCCTTTATGCCTTTTGCAAGCAGAAGGAGCATAAATGCAAACCCAAGGAGGAGGGAAGAACTATGTGCCATTTTCCACCAGGGACTGAGCTTTATACCCGAACTGTAAAGGACCCTAATAAGTCCTGTGCTCTAAGATTCAGCCACTGTCACCACATTCCAGCAAGTCACCTGGCCCCAGCTCCCCCAATGAAAAGGGGGTTCTGCAGCTGCACGATCCTAGAACACTCCCTTGCTTATTACCCTCTGGGGGGCCCTGGCATGCCCAGGTTTGCAACACCTTTCTGTGAAGTGGTTTTCCCAATTCATCTCTCTCGGGACCAGCTCTTTAAGTTTCACTACAGAGCCAGATATTATTCTAAAACTCAGGACCGAGATTTGTCCGCGACATACAGTGACCTAAGTGCAGTATTTCCATAGTCCCCAACCCCTTTCCTATCAGGCTGTCGCCACCCACAGAAAGGCTTGAATGGACTGCAGTTGTGGGAACACAGCAAGAAGCCCATCACACCTGCGCATGACGCGTCCCAGGAAGCAACTGTCCTTCCTGTTTCCGTATATTCACCAGCACCTCCCCATCTATCTTGCAGCGGCACAGGGTGCAGGGGGCCAGCCACCACTCCGAGACTGGGGGAGGCCGCCGGCGCTGCCCGGGGAGGCCTGTGAGCTCGTAGGAATTGCCTTCACCTGGGGACCAATTCAGGGAAAGAAGGACCAGGACGTCCGTCCTAACGTGTCTCTTATGGGGAGGAGCCACGAGAGCATCTGGCGCTGCCTGAAAGGAGCGCTCCATCTCAGGAGCCCCGGACGGGCCGAGCTGGGAGACCCACCGGCAGAGTCCGAGCACAGGCCCTGCTGGGGGCCACGCCAACTGCTACTCTGCCCGAGCCTCCCCCTCCTAAGCCAGGCCTTCCCCTCCGCACAAGGCTGGTCACTTTCTGTCTTCCCTGGAAGTGACCCGTGGCGCCTTCCTCCCTGTGAGACCCTCAGAACACCATCCGCCCTGCACCTGGGCTTCTGTCCGCCCATCCGCCCCAACACCTGCGACGGCGTTCAACAATGAAACACGGGTCGCGGCAACGCGGCCGCTGGGTCCCTTGGCCACTTGAGTATAAAAACCCCGGGAGCGGCGGCGTCTGCACAGTTGGGATGGGGAGACGTTTGAACGTGTTGGCCACCAGACAGTCCACGGGGTGGTTCAGGGCCTCGAGCATCAAAGCTCACTGAAACCACAGGTGAGCAGCCCCGCGGGGACCTGCAGACTCTAGTGGGACAAGAACGTCATTTGAAAGTCCCGCTCATTCACACACGGTGGTGTGGGTGGGGGTCTCTGGGGCCACGCCCAGTGGGGACCTGCCATGCAGCCCAGCATGCCCAGAGGCCTGGGCGGAGAGGCTGGGCCCCCAGAGAGGCAGCAGGCCCAGTGCCACCGTGGGCTCCGGGGGGCCGGGCACAGTGAGCAGCAAATGTACCGGGGGATTTGGGGGTCCGGAAACACACAGCCCTGCCCTGGCAGGGGTGCGGTCTGGGTCCGGGTGAGGGGGGACCCAGGCTGGGCAGGGAGTGGCCGTCCTGGGAATCCTGAGCTCCAGGTGCAGCAGAGCCCAGAGACATGGAGGGAACACAGCTCTGCTGCCTCCCCACGGCGAGGCTTAGAGTAGGGTGGGGCACCCACCATGCCTCAGTTTCTCCCCCTGTGAGTGAGGCTCCCCATAATGCCCATCCCACGGCCTTGACGGGGAGCTGAGGTGACCTGTGGAGCCCCAGCATGCTTCACACAGGGGAGGGACGAAGGTGAGAGAACCGCAGCCCTCTGCTGGGTCCACAGGCTGCCCCGGCGGCGAGAGGGGAGAGGTTTCCCCCTGGCCCTGTCGTGTTGTAAGCGACCCTGGAATCTGAACTTAAAAATACATATTTTGAATTAATATCGAAACAAAATTTGATCTCCCCCAATATTTCTAATTTTCTAAATTAATTCTCATGCAAAAAAACATGATGTATGTTGCTTATCACCACTGAGATAAACGCTGACTGCACAGCAGAGAGCAGAGGACCATTTCTCACGTCCCAGGAGGGAAGGAAAGCAGGTCAGCTGTCCAGGGGCTCAGGGTCCTCAACTAGCCTTTCCTACTTTGCCCTTAAACATTAGCATTTGGGGCCGTGCCCTTAAGATTACCCAGTGGGGCATCGCGGGCTGTCCACAGAAAAGTCATTTTATTCATTTTTTATATGTGTGGACACTCGCATACAGGGATGAACCTCTATGTATGTCTGCAGGGCTGCAGGGCTCCAGGCAATGGGGCACAGGGTGGTTCCCACAGACGCCCCCCCAAATCGGCTGCTGCCCCAGCCCCGTTCAGCTCCCACTGCTTTTGGGTGTAGAATGGGGTATCCATACTGCGACTGAAACCAGAGCCACTCCAGGAAGAGGCGGGTGGTCCTACATTAGTTCTAATTCATGGCAGAACATTCTAGAAGATCAAAGCCACTGTCTTCTTGGATTCACTGGACCCTCAAAGGGCAAAAACTCCTAAGAAGACTCCACACAAATCTTCAGACCTGCCCAACCCATCCTCACCCACGAACTCCACCCCATCTTCCTCCTGGACACATACCCACACCCTGAAAACAGAAATGGGGCTCATTCAGCATTAGAACTTTGCAGCATCATTCCTCTTCAGAATTTTTAAAATCCAGCCTTAGCTCCTCATTTCTGAAGCATCAAATTTACTCCTGCCCTACTGTCAGTGTGCTGAAAGTCCCGCTACCCTAATCCAGGGCCGCCGCGGGCTGTCCGGGCTGTGGGACGACACTGGACGGGAGCCTCGGCTGTGGCACCCATGAGAGGAGCCAAACAACAGGTTAATCCTTCTAGCTTTTAAGACGGCATGGGTTAAATCACAAGGTAACCTCAACCCAGGTGTTTTTTAAAAGTTGGAAACATTGCCCGCTGGCCCCAAATGATCCAGGAAGAAATCATGGGCCCTTTCCAAGGAGCAACTGGGAAATCTGTTGCAGAGACAGCCAGCCACTTTACCCACGCCAGCCCTCGAGAAGCAAACCCTCAAGCCGATTCTCCAAACTCCTGGGTCCCCAGCCTGAGGCAAGCGTGGAGCAGGAGCAACGGCCGTGCCAATGTCTCCAGGACCGAGCACGCGTGTCGGCGTCTGCCTCCAGTGCAGGGCGTGCACATGCATTTTTCTCTACTGGATGTAAGCGGGTGGGTGCAATTGCCTAGCAGCGACCCCAGCAGCCTGCGATCAGCGTATTGGCTAGAAGGACACAGAAACCAAGACCTGGCCCCCACCAGCCCCCCACACGTACTGGTTTGTCATCCTACAGAGGAGAACAAGGGAAGCGTGTGCCAGTCAAGGTCTTGTCACTGACGCTCACTTTGTGTCATGTCTGTCAAACAGACACCTGGACAGCAGCCGTCAAGGCGGACAGCATTCCTGTGCTGGACACCCCCCGAACAGCTGGGGCGTCACCTGCTCCTTAGTGCGGCTACATCAGCCGTCTGGTGCCCTGAGCGCACAGGTGTGAAGCCGACAGCCGGGGGAGGTGGCATCACAGAAGAAGGGGCACCGGCGACGGGGAGTGGCGGCCACCAGGACCAGCAGGTCACGGAGTGTTACGTGCAGAGCGAAACCGCTCTGGGGAGCATCCTGCCTTCTTCCGCTACAACTCCTCGTTGATTCCCCGCCCTCCTGCTTGCTTCTCTTCCCCACGTGGTGCTTATCAGATAAAACCACAGGTAACAGCTTCCTAGTGGAATTTCTCAGTAGAATGGGTCAGATGAATTAAATTTTTGCCCGGACAACTACAGTCAAACTTTTTTTTCCATTAAAAACGTACAGCACAGAACATTAGTCTTACATCTTTCTTAGTCTTAAAAAATATAAATATAGAGGGATAATTTGTACAGGATGTATACGTATGTACACCTTTAATATGCACATGAGAAAATAAGAACAAGTTTATGAAACTTGCACTTGATGGACACCTTCCTCCTGGGACATCTGGACGAGGTTCTGAGCCCATGGGCAGCAGCCCGAGTTTCCGGAGCCCCCATACCCATCTTCCGGGAAGAACCGGGACTCCTGACCACTGGTGCAGGGTCAGGACAGGGCGGCTGGCTGGTCACAGGGTCTTCTCCACCGGCTGCTGCAGGCAGAGCTCGCTTCCGGCGGAGACGATGGGCACGCTGTTCTCCAGGTGGTGGTTGATGAGGTGGCTGATGCTGTCAAAGACCCTGTCTTTCGTCCGGATCTGGGAGGGACACAGAGGGCAGGAAAGCATGACACACAGGCAGACGAGAGAGAACGCACATGCTCAGAGCCAGCCAGACCATGGGAACCTGAGCAGCGCCTTCCCAGGGCCCCCACACTCTTAGAGACATGTCTGCAAAGTCCCCTGTCATTGTCACCAGCCGGTCAGTTCAGCTGGTCATCTGTCACCCACCTTCAGCAACCACCCTGGGCACCCCCCACCCCCCCGCTGCTAGCCGTTTCTCCCCTGCTCCCCTCCTGTCCCTGAAGTATCTGTCCGCCTGCCCTGCACTCCCAGCAGCAGGGAATCCACGCTACTCTTCCATCTCTGCCACCGGAGTGTGAGCCTGTCTGGGGTGCAGACACTGCTGGCCGCGTGGCTCTGGAGCCTTGTAGTGCCTGCCCACCAGCTTCTCCCGAACAAGTGAACACCTGGGGTGGGGTGGGGATGTGGGGGGAGGTCCACACTTCCCTCCGTTCACTGGGCCTATGCCCTGGTCCCTGAGCTGCTACACTCCCAGTGCAGACCAATGAAGAAGGCAGATGAGGCCCAGCCCAGAGCAGTCTCCCAGTCTGTTCTGGACACGATCCCCCTGCACCTGGGGTGACATGGGCAGGCCCTTTCTTAGAGGTGAGGGGCACTAGGAGCTCAGCTTGAGACTACTCTTGGGGTGTTGCCTTGACTTGGACTTCTTTTTCCCACTTCTTAGCAATTAAGACTCATTTAAGTTCTGGGGCAACAGGGGTGAATGAGGATTGATGACAGGGAGGTGTTTGGGACAGTAGTGTCAACCTGGGCTCACACCCAAACCACCTGACTGTGCTCAGTAAGCCCCAGGCCAACTCCACCAGGAGCTCGGGATGGGGCTCGGCCACCAGAGCGTTTCACAAAAACCCCGTGATTCCAACATGTTGCCCAGGCTGAGAGCGCACTGGTCGGCATCTTCAGAGTACGTAGGCTGGCTGCCGTAAACACACACATGCAAACAAAGGCACACAGGAGAGGTGAATGATATAAATTTACTGCCCAAAGAAGTAGGCCAGTTTACTCCATTCCCACAAATATTTGCTGAAACTGCGGTCTGGCTCCTGCCCAGAGAACTTGCAGCCCACAAAGCTATCTCTAGGGACCCCCCTACTCCGTGGTTCAGAAAAGAAGAAAGATCTGAAACCAATAATTTAAGCTTTTACCTTGGGAAACTAGAGAAAGAATAAAAAATTAGAGTAGAAACCAATGGCATTGGAAACAGGAAATCAATAGAGAAATCGATGATCTCAAAGCTGGTCCTTCAAAAAGGTGAATAAAAATTAATAAGCCTGCAGCCAGGCTAAGACAAAATGAGAGAGGACACAAATCCCTAATATCAGAAATGAAAGAAGGGTCATCACTATGGATCTTGTGGACATTAAAAGGATAATAAAGGAATACTAGAAACAGCTCTAGGCCCACAAATTTGATAACTCAGATAAAAATGGACCCATTTCTTGCAAGACACAACCTCCTAAAACTCTTACAAGAAGAAATAGATGGTCTGAATAAGACTGTGTCTATTTAAAAAACTGAATCAATCATTAATAATCTGCCAACACAGAAAGCACCAGGCCTAGATGGACTCATTGGTGAGTTCTACAGAACACTTAAAGAAGAAATTGTACCAAGTCCCTACAATCTCACTCAAGAAACAGAAGCAGAAGGAATACTACTTAACTCACTCAATGAAGCCAGTTTTACTCTAATATCAAAAGCAGACAAAGACACAGGGAAAGAGAACTACAGACCAACATCTCTTATGAACACAGATGCAAAAATCCTCAATAAAACATTAGCAAATTGAATCCAACAATGATTAGAAAGAATTACACACCATGACCGAGTGGGGTGTGTCCTGCATATGCAAGGCTGCTTCTATATTCGGAAATCAATTAACATACTCCTTCACATCATTAGGCCTAACGACAAAAAACTGCATGATCATATCAATAGATACAGAAAAGGCATTTAACCAAATTCAACCAATTCCTGATAAAAACTCTCAGTAAACCAGGAATACAGGGAGAACTTCCTCCACTTGATAAAGACATCTATAAAAATCCTACCACTAACATCCTCCTTCATGACGAGAAACTTGAACAAGGCCAGGATGTCCGGTCTCACACTCTTTTTCAACACCACAGTGGACGTCCTAGTTATGCAATAAGATAAAAAAAGGAAATAAAAGGCAAAGAGAGCATTTTCAACAAATGGTGCTGGAACAACTGGATGTCCACACGCGAAGAAAAAAAAAAAAAAGAGCCTAGACCAGACCTTACGCCCTTCACTAAAACGAACTCAAAATGGATCACAGAACTAAATGTAAAATGTGAAACTGTAGAACTCCTACAAGATAACGCAGGGGGAAGCTTAGGTGACCGTGGGTTTTGGTGATGACTTTTTAGATACGACATCAAAGGCCTGATTCATGAATGAAAGAAATACTAAGATAAACTTCATTAAAATTAAAAACTTCTGCTCCACAAGTGACACAGTCAAGAGAGTGAGAAGGAGAGCCACAGACTGGAAGGAGATATTTGCTGAAGACACATCACAATGCACTGGTATCCAAAACATACAAAGAACTCTTAACACTAACAATAAGAAAACAAACAACCAGATCTCACCGAAGAAGACATACTGATGGCGAATAAGCACATGGGAAGGTACTCTGTATCACACGTCATCAGGGAAACACAAATTAAAATAAGACACCACTACAGACCTTTCAGAATGGCCAAAATCCAGAACACCAACAACCTCACATGTGGCAGCTGGAGCTCTCCTCACTGCTGGTGGGACTGTAGAGTGGTCCAAAGCCACTTTGGACGTTGGTTTGGTGGTTTCTTATAAAACTAAACATGCGTGAGAAGCAAGGTGCTGATGGCTGAGGCTCGGGGGTAGGGCAAGCCAGGGGAAGGAATCTACAGGGCAGTGGGCAAGGGGGTGGGGCCCATACCTTTTGCTTTAGGTATGGCGGGCTCGAGTTGCCTGGGAACATTTAAAGTAGGTGCCCAGCAGTACCCAGAAATACTGTTTAGAGATTGTACATTAACAAGTACACTCCACACACGACAGAATGATTATATCTGTTCTCTTCCGAAAGGTCACACGCTGGCTCGGGCAAAGCCATCAGACAGAGATGTTTCCTGATTAAAATCTGGTTCCATTGGAACAGGCTGCATACTCAGACCTGCTGCCCTTTGTCTAATGTCTCAGCTTGGGCTGGATCCACCTGTAGACACTCCACCCCCAAAGGCTCCAGCCCAAATACCACTAACTCAAGTGGGATACAGACCCACTCTGCCACATTGCCTGGCCTCCCCCAGATTTGAAATTAGGGTGAAGTTCATGTCCTTCCTAGACCCAATGGACACAGTACCAGACAATGCCAGGCTCGCATCAGGCCCCAGGGGCTACAATGCCAAGAGTCAACCTTGCGACCTTGTATGCCAATTGCTTACACCCTTCTAATCAATACCTTGTCCCACACGAGCACTCATTTTCCCCAACAGCAGGAGGAAAATTTAGAAACTCACAAATAACCTAACCTCCCACCTTAAGACACTAAAAAAAAGGAAGCACATTAATCCTGAAGCAAGCAGGAGAAAGGACATCATAAAGATTAAAGCAGAGATAAACAGAGAATGGGAATACAGAAAATCAATGAAACCAAAAGCTCGTTCTTTGAAAAGACCAACAAATTTGACAAAGTTGGAGTACTTGCACTTCCCAATTCCGAAACTAAAACAGTGTGGAATGGATATAAAGACAGGCATATAAGCCAGTGGAAAAGATCAGAAGGCTTAGAAATGAACTCCAGCATATATGGTCAAGTGATTTTTTACTGTGGTATCAGGACCATTCAATAGGAAAGGGACAATCTTTTCAGCAAATGGTGCTGGGAAGACTGGATCCACATATAAAAGAATGAAGTATCCAGAGCTAATGCCACGTGCAAAAATTAACTCAAAATGGATCAAATACCTAAATGTAAAACTTAAAATTCTTAGAAGAAAACACAGGGCAAACACTTCAAGACATTGAATTTGCAATGGTTTCTTAGATATGGTACAACAAAAGAAAAACCAGACAAATTGGGTGTCATGAAAATTGTAAAGTTTTGTGCATTAAAAGAACTATCAACAGAGTACAAAGGCAACCCACAGAATGGGGGGATAAATTTATAAATTGTGCATCCCGTCTGATAAGGGATTAATAGCCAGAATACATAAAGTTCTCCTAAAACTCAACAATAAAAAAACAAACAACCTGATTCAAAAATGCGCAAAGAACTCGAACTGACATTTCTTCAAAGAAGATCTACATATGATCAAGCAGCACAGGAAAAGATGTTCAATGTCACTCATCACCAGGGAAATGCAGATCAAAACTACAATATCATCTCATTAGGATGGCTACTGTCCAAAAACCAGAAAACAGCAAGTGTGGTCAAGGATGCAGAGAAATCGGAACCCTCGTGTACTGTGTACTGTCGGTGAGAAGGTAAAATGGTGCAGTCACTGTAAACTGATGGTTTCTCAAAAAATGTTTGTTAATGGATTATCATGTGACTCAACAATTCCACTTCTAGGAGGCTACCTGAAAAGTTAAAGCAGAGTCTCAGATATCTGTATATTTTGTTAACAGCCATGTTTTCCACAGTAGTTAAAATGTGGCAGCAACACACGCATCGAACAACTGCTGAACGGGTAAGCAAAATGTGGTCCATCCACACGATGGAACCACACGCAGTCTTGAAAAGTAAGGAGATCTGATACCTGAGGGCACTATGCCGAGTGAAATGGGCCAGGCACAAAAGGACAAATGCTGTGTGATGCCACTCACATGAGGTCCTCAGAGGAGTCAAATTTATAGAGACGGAAAGTATAACAGCGGATGCCTGGTGCTGGGGGTGGAGGGGACAGGGAGTTATTTAATGGGGACAGAGTTTCAGTTTTGCAAGATGAGGAACGTTCTGGAGACGGCTGATGGGGACAGTTGTATCCATACCAGTGGACTCTACACTCAGCACTGGTTTCGGTGGTAAATTCTATGTTATATGTATTTTACCCCAATAAAAAATTTGAAAAGAAGAAAGAAAAAAAACTAACAAAGGATGTGAATAGACATTTCTCCAAAGTGGATGCATAAAAAGCCAATAAGCACCTGAAAAGATGCTTGACATTATTAATCATCAGGGAGAAACACAAGTGAAAATCACAATGGTGTACCACTTCCCACCCACAAAGACGACAGAATCGAAACACCGGACAATGACAAGGGTAGGAGCAGCAGAGAGAAATTGGAGCCCTCGCACGCTGTAAGTTGGAACAGAAAATGGTGCAGCTGCTTTGAAAAACCATCTGACAGTTCCTCGAGTGACAGATTATAGAGTTACCCTACGACCCAACAACGGCACTCCAAGGTATAGATCCAACAGGAATGGACGCATACGTCCCCACAGAAACGTGGACACCGTGTTGGCAACAGTGTTGTTCGTAACAGCCAAACATCCATCAGCAGACCCGTCACAAGTAAACGTGGTCTGTCCGTAGGTGGAACATTATTTGGCCACAGGAAGGAATGAGCTGCTGACACGTGCCACAACGTGCACGAGCCTGGAAAACACTACACTCAGGACAAGAGGTTAGGTGCAAAAGTCTACATATTTATGTGATCCTATTCAGAGGGAAGTCCAGAAGGGAGAACCCGGGGAGACTAAAGGACTAGGGGCTGGGAGGCTGGCGAGGTGGCGGCCGAACCCTGTCGCGTTCCTCTTGCAGGGGATAATCGTGTTCCAAATGGACTGCGGTGACGGAGGCACACATCTGTGAATATACTAACGAGCACTGAATCCTACACTTCAAATGGCTGTGTGTGTGAATTATATCCCCCTGAGGCTGTTTTTAAAGCCTCAGAGTCTATCAGTTGGTAGAAAATCTGGGGGTCAGAGAAGCAGGGAAATGAAGCCACAGGGGACACAACAACCCAAATCATAATGTGGGATATTCTACAGACAAATACATGTCTAGTCGCGCAAACAAATCACTGGTGTCAGGGGAGACGGAAGGAAACTGGAGTAAGATGCACCACTTGGACCACGTTGGAATTCCGATTCCAACAAACGTACTATACAAAGAACATCTTTGAGATACTCAGGGAAATTTGAATATGTTGAGTAACTATCTTTAGTTTCGCCGGCTATAACAATGATGTCGTGTTGTTGTTGGAGGAGACCATGCTGAAGTATTCACCAGAGGGACGGCAGGATGCCTGGATATGCTATCAAATGCTCTGGAAAGCTCCTCCCTCCCCTTGCTCTCCATTGCCTTTCCTTTCTGAATGAACGACCAGTCCAAACGCCAAGGAGGTAGACAGATGTCTGTGCTTGGGTTGGAGGTGGTCCCAGTTGCCCCCACGGGAGACTGGCGTCTGGGCGGAGTCAGGAGCATGCCTTGAGACAGGTGTGGGGTGTCAGAGGCAGTGGCGCCAGGCAGGGGTGGGCAGCCCTTGTGGGCATCAGGGCTGGGAAGGGGCGGTCAGAGCATGCTCAGGGGGACAGGGAGCCCACGGGGAACAGCCGGGCAGGGAAGCTGGTGCCCCCACAGGGTGAGGGCGGCGTCCACAAGGGGAGGGGCAGCGGCTGTTGGGGGGGCGTGTTGTACAGGAGAGTTAACCAAACAGGTGAAAACACTAAGGCTGAGGGGTCAGGCTTCTCGTTGCTGGAGAAGAGAGTTACAAATGTAGAAAAAGAAAAAAGTCGGATGAACTCTGTGATATCAGACTGGGATTGGAAGAATTGTTGTGAACATACGATTTCTAACACACAGAGACACAGAAATGGACACAGATATGTACGCGTGCCGGTGTGCACGCACACCCGTGTCTGCACCAATCTGTCCGTCTCGAGCTGCAGGAGCAGCCCCGCCCTCAACGTGAGGAAGAACCAGGCCGGGGTTCCTTCGGAAAAGTGGCTGATTGCAGGGCTGCAGCGGAGGAAGACGACGCTGTCATACTGCTGGGTGTGTGAAGGAGGAAGGTGCAAAAAAACAAGGCCGTGTCAGAGGGACACCGGAACCCACGCGAAGGTGCAGGACGCGAATAGAGCAGCCGGCACTAACCCACTAAACCACACAGGGAGCCATGAACCACACGGATAAAAACGAGTTCATGAACAGGGTGAAGTCTGGTTGGGAAGAGGGTATTTCCGTAGCTGCACGATGCCTCCCCCCAAGTATTTAATAATTACAAGAGAAGGGGAGAGTCCGAAGGGGAGAAGCCGGTCCAGTGCCCCCCTTCGTCCAGCTTATTGCAGTACCCAGGGTGATGGGGCATTTGAGTGAGGTAGCCTCAGATCATCCCGGAGAAGAAGCTGTACTGCACTTTCAGAAGATATCCTCCCTCCCCCAGATAGATGGGGCGAAGCGAGATCAGGTCAGTACTGGTCAACTTTGCAGCCAGTGATAGCTACGTTGGGAGGTCGTTACTCCTTTGTCTCTACATCTGTGCATTCAGGAAACACCGAAGGTGCGGAAGACAGAGACAGAGCGGGAGGAAGAGCAGGCAGGACGGAAGGGACGGAGGCTGTTGGAGCAACACAGCCTCGGTCTATGTGCAGGCACAGAGAAGACCTGGAACAACGGAAACACCCGTCAAAAATTGAAAAACGAGCTAGCCTTTCATTTTCAGAGGGAACATCAAGAATTGACAGTGTAAGATAACGGCACCCAAAGACAGAGTCTGTCTGCACCTGCTGCTCGGGATCCGGATCTGACGGGGTGAGCCGCCCGGGCTGTCACTTCCCATCCAAGCCTCCATGACTTCTTGCTCGGTTACACTTTGCAGGTGTTATGTCGACATGAAGTTAAAAGACACGATGGCCCTACCCCACCAGGCACCTTGCACGGCTCTCGTGTCTCCTGCAGTCAGGTCTGTGTGAGCTGAAGAGTCCCCAGCGAGGCCACTGACAGCCCCGCTCTCTCCACTCCTCTCTTCTCTTTGGAGCCCCCGGGTTGACAAGGCGGACCCGGGAGACGGAGGCCCCCCCAGGACCTGAATCACCCAACCAAGGACCCAAGGGGCAGGAGAGCTCCTGACACACACCGGCAGCTCGAACCAGTGAGACGTCCCACGTCATTTGTTAATTCAGCACAGCCTAGTCTGCCTGAGACAAAGGGAATTTTAAAATAACAAGGCTTTTTCTCAAGTGGTGGGATGGGGCGATTTGTTTTCTTCATTACTCTCAGAATAAAATAAAATCCTAATAAACGTGGGGTGTTGGACGGTTGCCATTGTTTTGTGATTTCCGGAAGGCAAAGCCCGGCTTGTGCTTTTCAAAGGTGCCACACCCTGAGACCACGTCTGGGAAGTCCACGGAACACCAGCCATGGGTGCAGGTGGGCCAGCCCTGGCTCATTCAAATGCAAGCACGTGCCCCCCCCCCTGCCCCCGCTCTACCGGCCCCTCCAGCCAAAGGGATGAATCCGGGACAGGGGCCTCAGAGAATATCTTAGACTCGAGAGGTCTGACTGAACGACAGTGAAGATGTTGCAGAAAAAAGCAGCTCTCCAGACTCCATCTCCGGAGCTGCTCCTGCAGAGCTGGAGCCAGCCACGGCCCATGCGGTCCCACAGCTGCCCAGGAGCTCAGGAGCCCCGACCCCGCCCTCCTCATCCCCCGAGGTTCCAGCGACCCCAGGAGCCCCCGTCTTGCACCATCAGTGTGCAGCGCGAAGGCACCCAGGTTGGTGTACTCGGCAGTAAATTTAGACTCAGAACTGTTTTGCATCCTTATTTCTCTGAGTAATCTGTTCTGCCAAGTTTCCCCCTTTATAGTCAGGGACCAACCAATTACCATGAAAATCAGATGAATAAATATTGAAGAGAATGTGTTCATCGTCTATTTTGGTGTCCTAACAGCAAGGAAGCGACATTGCATTTGTGACTACGTCGTTCTCAGCTGAAGCCTTCCTTCACTGGATCAATTAAACAGGATCAACAGATCCAGCAAAAAGCCTCCCAAAGGAACAGTTATTAGGAGGTGGGACTTACAGATTTTCTCAGCGGCACTACACATTTCTCCTCCGAAATTAAAGCCGTGTGGACAGCATAGCCTGGGGTCGTGACTTGCTCGAACACCTGCGAGCTCATGGCCGCAGCCTGGCTCCCCTCACCATCTGCACTGCCCTGCCCCCCGCGTGCGTGTGTAGAGTAGTGGTCCTACCTGTCTTTCCTTAATCGTCCTTTCGTCTATAAGGACCGAGTACATAAAACATTGACTGTCTTTGCTCTATGAGACGGTATAATTTAGGTAAATTGCGAACTTCTCATCTTTAAAAAATACCTAAAAGTTTCAACGACAATCTTTATATTTTCACAGAATTGCTTGGTATTTTCTTTCAGACAACAGAGATGCCTTAGCAGGAGCCCTTGCAAATGGGAATCACTCTGCACGGATTCTAGACAGACACTCCCATCAGCAGCGGGGCCCCTTAGCACCACGTGGTCTCTGGGGCTCTCAGCTCCCGAGAAAGCCCCACGTCCCTCTGAGCCTTCACTGGCCACGTGCATGTCGACTACCCACGATGTGCCCAGCACTGTTCTATGTGCTGGGGTAATGCGGTGACTAAGGCTGCTCCCCTCACAGAGGTGACAGTCTAGTGGGGAAAACCAATAAGCAGGTTAACAAATAAATGAGTGGTTTGTGAGAAGGGCTTCAAGGTCAAAATAAATCACTGTGCGGAAATCGGGGCTGTCTGGGTGATTCTATGAGATGCGACGGGGAGGGAAGGCTTCTCTGATCCAGAGTGAACCTAGCTTGTTGTAAGAGGTGAACAGAGCCCTATAATGTTGACACCCCGACCAGATGAGTAGCACACGGTAAAGGCAGCAAAGACAGTGAAGACGGGCCTCAGGAAGCACCAATGGAGACATCCGAAAGTCAGTGTTAGATCCCCAAACCCAGCAACGCAGCTCCTGAAGGCTATGTCAGGACGAAGCAGGGCTCATGCCGGGACGTAGCATCAGAAAACCTGCCTGTGCAAATCCCCACGTTCACAGACTCAAGAAGTGACCACATTATTATTGCATTACTTCAGACAATGCTCACGAAGCATTTGATAAAACCCAATATGACAAAAGTAATTAAGAAATTAACACGTACGAATTCCACACAAGCAGAAATTGTTTTGTAACTGGTTCTCGGCTGTAGCCCAGGTGTCAAAACCAATGCCTGGATTCAGTAGCTATTCGGTGCACTGTTGGGGAGTGAGTGAATGAATGAGGGAATAAGATCCTTTCGGCTCTTGAAGACAGTCTACCAAAAGCTTACATCATCCTTAATGGAACAAAGCCTCCAACAGCCCTACTCATGCTGGGAACAAGACAAGGGCGCCCCCTCCCGGTCAACGCCCATGGGCACCCGGTGAGCGCGGTGAGGTGAGACCATCCCACAGGGTCAGAAGCTGGAAGGCAGGAGACACAGCTGTCAGTGTTTGCCATGGCACGACCACCGTTCCGGAAAAACCACTGCAATCAGCAAGATTTCTGGGCATGAGATCACAACACATTCCTCTCCTGCAGCAATCACTGGAGAAAACGTAACCAAAATAACACACCACTTACAACAACATTGAAACCAGACACTCTAGGAAGTAACGAAACAAAGCAAGCACAAGAACAATCTGGAGAGAATTTTTAAATTCTAACAAAGGACACCTTGACACTAAATAAGCAGAGACTCATGACATATTAATGGACTTGATGATTTAATGCTGAAAAGTGTCAGCGCTCCCTGAAACTCCTCTGTAAATTCAACGCCAGTCCTACCAAAATCATGCATTTTCGGTGCCTAGATAAACTGACTCTAAAAACCAGAACAAAAAGGAAAAAAGATCTGAGAACAGCTACAACAGAGAATACAAAAAGGAGTTTCAAGAGGAAGGTGTTAAGCCTGTTTCAAAGCCATGATGACCAAAAGGCGTGGTACTTGTACCAGGACTGAACGGTCAGCTGGACAGAACAGGGTGGACACTCGAGAAACAGCTGGACACGCGGAGTGCGGAGTGAGTAACACAAGGACCATCCATATGACCCAACGTTGGCTCACTGCCTGGCGATCTAAACAATGTCGGGTCCCTATCTTAGGTCATCTTTGAAATACCTCTAGTCAGAATTAAAACGTAAATGTGAAAAATAAAGCTTCCAAAGCCAAACGAAGAAAATATAAAGAACATGGTATGTCTGTGACCACGGGTGAGGAAATCCTCTAAAACTCAAGACCATAGATCTTTATAAAAGGGAAACTTTTGTTTGGTGGAGAACATCATGGACAAGATGATCCAATAGTGAAAAAATGGGAGAGTTCGTATGGAGAGTCTATGTTTGAGAAACTCAGCAAGAGAGTCCAGGGAGAAGTTAAGAAGAGAAATGCGGGGGAAAGGCAGGAACGTGATGCTTCCAGGAGGAACCTGTGGACGTGGGGTCGAAGGACAACACAGCCAACACCGAGACACGCTTTCCTCCCCACCACCCCCCACCCCCAATTCACCACACTGGGAGGACAACATTGAGGAGGACGAGGGGGGAACCCTGACACTTGGCTGCTGCCCCCCTCCCTGGTAGTCCAGCCATTCTGAAAGCAAACGCAAGCCCCTGGTGATACTAACTGTACGCATATCCTGTGAGCACAAACCCCAGTCCTGGGATGTGCCCCAGAAAGACCATCGTGGGGAAACAAGCAGGAGGCTTCCTAGTGCCTTCAGCCCTTCCCGAGAGATTTCCACAAGTGACGTGTGGCCGCAGACGGGGGACACCAAGCAGCCCAGCCAAGGGACGATTCCGTGTACAGAAAGCACTACAGACAGATCTCAAAAACATGTGCAGAAGGAAAAACCAAAGAAATGAAATGGGGTTTGAGGAGCAGTATTATGTTTGCAAATTTCTAAGACGCACAAACAAACAGTATACATTTTCCCTAATGTACTTATGTGGGAAAAATCCCCATGACCAAAGAAGGTGGGTTGTAAGGAGTCACATTACATTCCCAGGGAGGGGTTGTCCAGGTGCGGGCGGGGGGGTGGAGGATGCACAGAGCTGAGGTGCAGACACCTGAAGCCATAAATTAGGTCATGTGCCCCGCCACCAAATTAAATTAAATTGCGTTCAAGTCCAACCGAAGACTGAAGCTTCGTCCCTACCCATCAATCAGGGCAGGCAATGCTCTTAGCTACTATTTGTTCATGCTACCAGCATCTTTGTTTTCACCGGATAACAGGTTTTAAACAACAATCCTGGAATTTATTTAATGGTTCAGTTAAAGTCATTATATTTATTAAACTTAACAATTCTTGGACTGTGCCAAGATCAAGTCAAATCTCTTTGTTAGCTGGAAGATGGGAAATTCAGGCAAACCCACAGAGCTCTTCAGACATGACCGTGCTGCCAGGAACAGTCAAACTCACTGTAACGAGGCGTGACTTCCCTGAGTGGGATAGCAAGAGGCCAATTAATAGGGGTTTTATGTATGGCCTCACCACAGCGTATACTCTAGGAACAGAAACTCAGTGATTCAACTTTTGGAGATACTTGAGGTAAATATTGAAAGCCCAGGACCCTTGCACTTCCATATCCACTAAGAATGTATTGGACAGGAAGACTTTCTCAGAATTTGTATTTATTTATTGTAAAGGACATCAGCGTTAAATCTTTCACCCCAGGCCCTCGTGATTTTCCAAGCTCGAGCCCCGCTCTGGCCTGAATTTACAAGCCCTCTGCATCTGGGCTCCCGCGTCCCAGAAGACTGGCCGCCAGGACCTCAGCCAGCATGCATGGCTAATGGAGGGAAAGCGTGGTCATCTAGCTCAGAGACCAAGGGGAGACCGTTCTAAGGAGGCAGGTCTTGTCCTGCCCCCTGCTCACCGTGCCTTCCGGGTCCACGAGCAGCAGGTGCTTGGCCTGGCCGTTGTGCATTCCCGTGAGGACGAAGGAGCCTGGGTTTGTGGCGCTCTTCCTGACCAGGAAGTCCCCATCTTTCTTCAGCAGGCCCTCAGCCTCCTTCCGGCTCATCTCCCCTTGGTACCAAGGCTCCCCTTCTAGCTCCTCCAGCATCTTAGCATCTGGGGCTCTCGGGGTGACGGGGCTGATGCACTCCACAGAGGCTGCTTTGCTCAGCACAGGCCCCAAGGACTGGTTCCTGAGAGCATCTTCAAAAGGTTCTGTCAACAACAATCACCAGAAACAAGTGAACCCCAAGAACAACAAAGGACAAAATGCACAATGTGATCGATGGAAATGCCATGGCAACTTCCGCCTGAAACAAACCTACAGAAAAACAACTGGCTGGTAATATTCACCACAGCCTAAACCCTGGCATGATTTTTTGATGAGTCTGCTTTCCCAAGACAGCTGGATGCTGTGCCTCGTGCCAAGGATTCAAGCATATCCTGTCTAGCCAGTTAGAATGACTTCACTTTTGCACACTGCACAAGGCCATGCATGTTACAGGCCATCTACTTCTTCTGGAACATCGGCTACCCTTTTAATAAATCTGTTTTCTTCTGAATGAAAACCTGCCAATGCTAATGAACATGAACAGAAAGATAATCCGCAAGGTTAGATTTAGCGCAAAACCTATACCCAACCATCAGATGTTAGTTTCAAAATTCTTGCACCAGGCATATTTTTAAAAGAGAAGTAAACTGACATTTTTGGGGTGCCTTTTGTGTGACTTGCCCCAGTTAGGAGTGCCACCTCCCCTTGGCCTTCGCTTGTTTCCTCTGTGGAAAAAGGCTCCTGTGTGACTTTCTGAGCTCGAGCATGACTGTGCGTCCTTCAGGGTACACTTCCCACCATGGGCAACAGACAACAGCAACACAAAAAGTCCCCAGGGACATCTGATGAAACCTCAACTCTCCATTTTCAAATGAGGTAATATGTAGAAAAGCACTCGAAAATGCACATGGTGCCACACAGTGTAAGGTGTGATGATGACGACACGGGACCATGTTGCCAAGCAGCACAATGCCAGCACCACGGGAATGGGAACGGTTCTCTTTGAGCACAACTATGTCCCCTAAGTTCAACATTGTTCCTGGGATATAGTCCATACCCACAAATATTCAACAAATGCTCTAGAAGGAGACCAATTGTTAGTAGAAGATGGGCAGGAGTCAGATGAATAAATGAAACCCAAATCAGGGCATCTTGATACTTGCTAAATTGTTCACAAATCTGGGAGTAAAAGCAGATTTAAACTATTGCCTAAAAGTAGAATTTCTGTTTTTTATCCCTTTTTTTCCTGATTACCTGGAGTAGTTGAAAGGTTGTATTATACCACTTCTACACCATCATCACCACCACCACCATCATCATCACCACCATCACCACCATTACCACCATCATGACAACCATCACCCTTATTACCACATAATCACCACCATTACCATCATCACCATCATTATCATCATCACCATCATCACCATCATCATCACCACCATCACCATCATCACCACCATCACCATCACCACAATCACCACCATCACCATCACCACTACTACCATCAGTACCAGGAGCAGCACCATCACCACCACCATCATTATTTAGCTCTGGTGGTTTAAGAGAAACAACACAGAATGCTGGCTTAATTCTTTTTCCAGACTTTTCAATAGAAATTACCCTCTCCAGGGCCCTTTCTTCTTCTTGTCTCCCCTTCGCTGGTTTGGGAGCAGGTGTAGAAATGGATGGATGACAAAGGGTGGCTCTGGTTCTCATTTTTCTCAAACCTCGTCTTATCTACCTCTCCTCAGGCTCTGGGGCCAGGAGCCACTGGTAAACTGACTAAATTAAACAGTGAAAATTGACCATAAATACTGGTACCAAATTGCAGTTGGGAGACAACATTACAGCTGGAGCACATGCTCAGAGAGCCACCACTTTGCTCTGCATCTTGGGAAAGTCGCTTCATACTTCTGTGGCTGTTAATACATTTTTTAAGAGATGGGATTTGATTAGATGATCATTAAGGTGCCTCCAAGACCCAAGAGTCCCCAGTTCTTCTGTTGCAGTGATATTTGCAAGTCAGAATGGGAATCCACTGTCCAGGAAACCAAAGTGGCGGAGGAGAAACAGACTTTTGTCGTCAGGAGGCCATCTGATCGTAGCAGCACTCAAGCACACCCTCATTTACCCACAGCACCACAGACAGCGCGTGTTGCACCAGCAAGCCTGCCTTGGCCAGCCTCAAGGAGCCTGCGTTTTCTCCTCTGTAACAGAGTGGTAATAATGGTAGCTACCTGCAGGACTGTTGCAGAAATTAAATATTTCTGCACATGGTAGACACTTGTTAAATTCTCAAGGAATTTCTTCAGCCTGTAAAATTCTCAGGGAGCTGACAAAGCAATATGGGGATGTAAAGCTCTTTGTGAACTCAGGAAGCTCCTTCAGAATTCCTTAGCAACAGTTCCCACTTTCTTTACCCAGTTCATGGAGATTTACTCATCCCAGTCTACACGACAAACCGCAGGTCCACAGCATGCATCGCTGCACTGCTGAGGAGCTTCCTGTCACACTCCTCATCCTGTTTTGGGGTTCACCAGGGCACTTGTTGCTACCTGCGAACACACCATGCTTACCTACGCTCCATGAGACCCTCTACCTTGCTTTCCTACAGACCCCAGGAAGCAGAATGGTATGTGACCCACACTAGGTGCTCAACGGACAGGAATATGAGAGAGTGAACATGTGTGCACACGGGAGAGCAAGTGTGTGTGTGCGCACAAAAGAGCGAGCATGTATGTGCGCGGGAGAGGGTGTATCGCTCTTTCTTGCTTACATGTTGGTCCTGCTCAACAGCCTGAGGGCTCTGTGGAGAAGGGGCGTGCATTTCACCTCGGCATCCTTACCAACTATTATTTAAGTGAATAAACCAGTGCTTTGTGTGTGTGTAAATCATTTGTCTCAAAGCATGTGCAGCTCTTCAAGAGGAATGTCAGTTCCAAAAAGAGGGGAAATTGCTCTGCCTCCGGACCTCAGAGAGGGCTGTCATCCCAAAGCAGAGGTCAGCCAAGTTCAAAGCCTTGAAAAGCCCAATCACAACCCAGAAAAGTGCAGACAGCCCTCACTGTTCATCCGAACCCTGCTAGCAGAAAGCATGCTAACTGCCCAGGTTTCAATAGAAGAAGGCACTGCAGAAAGCAACCTCAGAAGACAGGAAACGCAGACGAATGGCAACCCACTCATGTCAAAGAGGTCCTTCCGAGGGCTGCTCTCTGTGCTGCTGCCCGAGGCTGGCGTGGCCTGCGCTGGGAGGTGCTGGGCGTTCACGTAGGTGGGGGCTTCTCCAGGGGCCAAGTGCACTCTCCCCTCCGGCATGCTGTAGATGTCCGAGGACCCTGCAACAAGAAAACGAGCCCTCTCTTCTCTTACAACAGAAAGGGTGGTCATTGGCACATCTGCCAGTAAGCCGCCCCACCCTGCATGGAGATGATTCTACGGGCTGTCTGTTAGAGAATTTCTCTTGCGGGTCCCCATTGGCTAAATGCCCCTTTTCGGACCCTGTCACCACTGTTGTGTTCTGGCCAGGACTGTTTCCCAGCCTTCTTGTCAAAATGCAACCGGGCAGCCCGCGAGGGTGGACACGTGATCGCTAGGGCCTGGCCGAGACTCTGGCCCTGACCTGGGTGGGGCAGTGGAGCAGGCATAGCGGGGCAGAGGCTGCCTGGGTCCCCTTATCCCCTTTACAAAGGCGCCAGAACAAGGAACAGAGCAGGAGAACCACAAGCCTCATTTAAATTGCCCGGTTTTGCCCGTAAGTGTAAATGGATGCTTTGTAGATCAACCCCATTCTAGCAGTGCAGTGCCAGGCACCCTTCCTCACAAACAGAGCAGGACTCACGCCCCAGGCTCCGCACAGGAGGCCCAGGGTGGGCATGTGATCGAGGACCCCCATCCACAGGCAGTGCCTCCAGGGGACCTCCTAGCAGGAGCAAGAGTATGCCAAGCCTGGCCTGCCTCACCTTGCCTCTCACCTTGCCTGACAGGTGTTTGCTGCCAGTCTTCGCCAAATGGGTCTCCTAAGTGTCTCCCCTGGTAGTAAGTTTGCTCTTTTCCTGCAAACTATAGACACATGTAAATACACAAAAAGAAAAGCATCCTCTTCCTCTTCCCCATTGCTAAAAGCCATAGTGCAGTACAAGGGACCCCAACGGAGGGTTGGTTGCTTTCCCAATTACGCCCACTTTTCCCTTCATGCCTCACGGTTGGCATTAGGATTTGGGAAATAGGTTTGCGTGGGTGCGAGGAAGAGGCTGCATCACTTCAAAACTACACATGCCCATCCTGCTTTCATTTTCCGCCACCAACCCTCCCTACGTGTGGTCGAAAATGGAGCCCTCTTAATGCAGCCCCATCCCTCGTAAATTTTGGCTGGGGAGTTTCTCTGTGTCAGAACATACCTCCCACAATCACACACACCTGGCCAAGTCCACCCCGTCCATCTCCACATCAGAGCTCTGACACTTGATGTCACTGTTATTTTTGCCAATTTTATTAGTATCATTGTTATTCGCACAAAGTAGGTGACATCAAAAAAATTCTCTGTAACTCAATAGAGATACTGTAATTCTAAAGAGGAATTGACTTACTGGAATGTTGAGTTGGAGGAAAAATCAAGGAAATGAGAAAAAGTGAAAGCTCATAAAATTCTCATCATATTAAAGGCCCACATCCACTCTCTTTTCAGGGAACACAAGGCACCCCCAGGTCTTTTAAAAGTCTTGAACTCTTTCTTATCCTCATTGAGCTCCCAGTATAATGGGATTTGTCCCAGGATGGAGAGGAGACCCCCAGACTCGCACCTCCAGAATCAGAATATAGGTCCAAGACATCTGATTAACACCTGAGTTATTCTGTCAAAGACTGGACAGAAGGCCAGCCTGCCAATCAAGTGGAAGAAGATGAAAGGAAATAAAGCTCAGGTGGCCACAACCCAGGCAGAAGTACACGACTTGGGGCGCCTGGGTGGCGCAGTTGTTAAGCGTCTGCCTTCAGCTCAGGGCGTGATCCCGCTAGGAGCCTGCTTCTTCCTCTCCCACTCTCCCTGCTTGTGTTCCCTCTCTCGCTGGCTGTCTCTCTCTGTCAAATAAATAAATAAAATCTTTAAAAAAAAAAAAAAGAAGAAGAAGAAGTACACGACTTACCTGCGCTGTGTCAGGGGCATGGGGTCTGGTGTGCAGCCGCACATCCACGAAGCCCCCTGGAGGAGGCGTCTTGCTTGGGATGCTGTTGTAGTATGGGTGGTCTGAGCCGTCCCCCTCCTCTTCAGTCCAAGGCTCATCCAGACTCTGCATTCTGTTAGAAGAGGATTTTCCAGAGCTTTAGCTGAAAGCTGAGTGTGTCATCAAAAAACAACAAGCCTAAGGTTAGGACCTGCTACCTCAGAAAAGAGAGTTAGTCACCATCTCCTCACTATCTAGACCTCAATCCTAAAAAGCAGATGAATGGCTTGGCCAGATACTTCTGCTTTATTTGCAGTTCTACCTTCTGGAAAATTCCAATCATATTTGAAACAGGGAAGAACTCCTTTTTCCAAAACACATTTAATTAGAAAACAAAGGATTTATATCTAGAGATAACGAGATCCTCAAAACACATTCATTTCAATAAGTCAAAGCATAATCAACTAAAAAGTGGAGATTTTAGTGACTTCAGAGAAAATGACAGAGTAAGAACCTCTGAAAATTCTCTCTTCCATAAAACAAACAAGAAAACTAGCAAAAAAGAAATAAGAAAGCATGGCTCATACACAAGAAAAAAGGCAATCAATAGAAAGTTTTTCTGAGGAAACTCAGATTTGGAACTAATGAGACAAAGATTTTAAATTAACTACTTTAAATATGGCAATAAAGGAAATCATCAACAAAAAATAAACATGAGATTGTTGTCTCACCAAATAGGGAATATCAAAATAGAGGTAGAAGTAATTTTGAAAATAACCAAATAGAAAAGTTTAAAATGTTAATAACTGGAATAAAAAAATTCATAAAGGACCTCAAAACAGGTGTGAGCAGACAGAAGAAAGAATGACAGAACTGAAAGATAGTTCACTTAAGACTAACGAATCACAGAAACAGAAAGAAAAAAAAAAAAGAAAATGAACAGAACTTCAGGGACCTATGGGACCACATTAAGCAAACCAACATACACATGAGGGAGTCCCAGAAGGAGAGGAGGGACAGAAAGAGGCAGAAAGGACACATGAAGACCTCATGGCCAGAAACTTGTCAAATTTGATGAAAATCATTGATTTACATATTCAAGAAGCTAAAAAAAGAAAAAAAAAAAAACACCCCAAACGGGATAAACTAAAAGAGCTTCACACCTCAACACATCATAAACAAACTGTTTAAAGCCAAAAAGAAAGACAGAATCTTGAGAGCAGCAAGAGAGAAGGCACTCATCATGTGCAAAGGATCCTCACTAATATTTACAGCTAATTTCTCATCAGAAATAACTGAGACCAGAAGGCAGTGGGACGGCATAGTCCAAGTATGAAAAGAAGTACTGTGTACCAGGAACTCTCTATCCAGTAAAACTACCTTTTGAAAATGAAGCAAAAATTAAGACATTCACAGATAAAAACCAAAGAAAATTCATCACAGCAGATCTTCCCTATAAGAGATACTAAAGGGGGTACTTCAGGTTGAAATGAAGCACTAAACAGAAACATATATCCTCATGAGGAAATGAAGAACACTGGCGAAGTTAACTATGCAGGTAAACAAAAGACAAGAAGCTATAAGTCACTGTACACAAACCAGACGACCTAGACGAAATGGAAAAATTCCTACCAAGACTCAAACTACCAAAACTTACTTGAAAAGAAATAGAAAACCTGAATAGACCTGTAACAGACCTGGAAAGAGACGGAATCAGTAGCAATTAAAAACATTTATACTCCAAGAGAAACTCAGAATCACAGCTTCCTGGTGAATTCTATCAAACTCTAAAGGAGAATTAATAGCAATTCTTTACAACTCTTCTGAAAAATACAAAAGGGAGGAATATTTCCAAACCAATCTATGAGGCCAGTATTATCCCGAGACCCAAACCAGACAAAGATATTACAAGAAAAGAACGCTGCAGACCAATAACTCTTATGAAAATGGATGAAAAGAAATCCTCAACAAAATACTCGCAAACCATATTCAGGAACACATAAAAAGAACTACACACCATGACTAAGTGGGATTTACCCCAGTAATGCAAAGTTGGTTCAACAGTTCGAAGTTGACTGGTGTAATATATCATATAAGTAGAAAAAAAACAAATACCATATACTTATCTCAATAGACACAGAAAAAGCACATGACAAAATCCAACATCTTTGCATGACAAAGATACTCAACAAAACTTTGAACAGAAGCACATTTTTGTGATAAAGGGCATCTACGAAAACTCCACAGCTAACCACATGGTTAATGGTGACAGACTGGGTGTGATGCTTTCTCCCTAAGGTCAGGAACTTAATAAGAATGCTCCCCCTTTCTACTTCTAGTCACCCTTTTACTGGAGATTCTTTTTTTTTTTTTTAAGATTTTATTTATTTATGTGACAGACAGCCAGAGAGAGAGGGAACACAAGCAGGGGAGTGGGAGAGGAAGAAGCAGGCTCATAGTGGAGGAGCCCAATGTGGGACTTGATCCCGGAACGCCGGGATCACGCCCTGAGCCGAAGGCAGACGCTTAACGACTGCGCTACCCAGGCGCCCCTTTACTGGAGATTCTAGCCAAAGAAATTATATAATAAGAAGAAATTAAAAAGCACTGAGGTAAAACTTAGAAGAAAATATGGGTATAAATCTTTGTGACCTTGCATTAGATACTGATTTCTCTTTTTTTCCCCAATTAACTCCATCCATTTATCTTTTAAATTTAAATTTCTTATTTAAATTCAATTTATTTAACATACAGTGTATTATTAGTTTCAGAGGTAGAGGTCAGTGATTCATCAGCTGTATATAACACCCAATGCTCATTCCATCACGTGCCCGCCTTAATGCCCATCACCCAGTTACCCCATCCTGCCGCCCCTCCATCAACCCTCAGTTTGTTTCCTAGAGTTCAGCATCTCTTATGGCTTGTCTCCCTCTCTGTTTTTATCTTATTTTATATTTACTTCCCCTCCCCTATGTTCATCTGTTTTGTTTCTTAAATTCCACATAGGAGTGAAATCATATGATATTTGTCTTTCTCTGACTGACTTATTTCACTTAGCATAATATTCTCCAGTTCCATCCATGTCATTGCAAATGGCAAGATTTCATTCTTTCTGATGGCTCAGTAGTATTCCATTTTGTGTGTGTGTGTGCGTGTGTGTGTGTGTGTGTGTCTTCTTTATCTGTCATCTATCGATGGACATCTGGGCTCTTTCCATGTTTTGGCAACTGTGGACTAGGCAATGGTTTCTTACCCAGGACACTAAAAGCAAAAGCAACCAAAGAAAAAAAAAAGCAAACTGGACTTCATAAAAACTAAAAACTATTGTACTTTAAAGGACGCTACCAAGAAAGCAAAAGACAATGTACAAAATGGGAGTAAATATTTGCTAATCACGTATGTGGAAAGAGACTAGTATTCAGACTAGATGAGGAGCTCCTACATCAATAAATGCGCTAAAGACTTGAGCAGGCATTTTTCCAAAGAAGATATAAAAATTAGGCAATAAGCACATGAAAATACGCGTAATCATTAGTCATCAGGGAAATGCTAATGGGAATCAGTCAGGGCAGGGGGGGGTACCTGTGATGAAAATGACGGGCGAGCATAAGTGTTGGTGAGGATGTAGAGAAATGGGACCCTCACACGTTGCTGGTGGAAATCTAAAATGCTACAGGCACTTTGGAAAATAAGTTGGCAGCTTCTCAAAAAGTTTAGCATAAAGTTACCATGTGATCTAGCAATTGCACTCCCGGGTATTTACCCAAGAGTGCTGAAAGCTCCGTGCACACGAGGACTGTATGCACCTTCACAGCAGCGTTACTCACCCAAGCTAAGAGGTGGGCCCCGTGCAAATGTGGACAAAATGAAGAAAGGACATACAAGAGGTGGGATAGCCGTACAATGGAAAATTATTCAGCCCTAAAAAGGATGCCGTACTAGTATATTGTACAGTGTGGATGAATCTGGAAAGCATTCTCCTAAGGGAAAGAAGACACTCAGGGACTGTATGATTCCATTTATACAAAATGCCCCGAACTGGCAAATCCACGAAGACTGCAAGTAGATTAGTGGTTGCCTGGGGGAGAAGGGGGAGAAAATGGGGGGTGACTGGTGATGGGCATGAGGCCATGAAAATGTGCTTGTATAATCTCTGAACATACTAAGTATCACTGAATTATATGCTGTCCAGGAGTAAATTTTATCATAAATGAATTATATATTAATTTTTAAAAATAGAACATGGAGCATTAGCTACACTTGAGTTGATTGTCATTGTCTTCTCTGGTTTTGTGTTGAAAATGGCCTTGGATTGCCACCAAAAAAAAAAAAAAATCACAGAAAAAAATCTTCCAAGGAAAATCAGACCACACCAAAACAAAAACAAAAACAAAAAAAAACCTCATTTAAAAGGACTATTTTGGATTTCCAGTTGGAGATGGGTGATGAATCCAGATAGAAGTCTCTCCCCTAATAATGAATACAATGGACAAGAAATAATTCACAAAAAAGCTATCCATTCACCAGCAGGAAGAGAAGAAAGGAGGAATCGTGTGCTGCAGACATGTTACTGTGATATTTGGGGCAGTCTGGTGGGCCCTGACACTGCCCCACTCCCTCCACGCCCAGCTGTCCACGTCTCCGCTCCAAGCCATGTGGGCGAAGGAGCTCAATGCACCAAATTCTCATACCTCTAGCTCGTATTTACCAAGTTGGAGAGACATGGCCTGAGGGAGTGAGGTGAAAACCCAAGAACTCCCCACAAACAGGAGCTCCTGTGTTGTTGGTCCCTGGTATCTCGGCATCTCAGGAGGAAAACCAGCCAGTGTCGCCCAGAGCCAATATCCCGGAACAGGGCAGGGAGGCAGGGAGGGTTCTCTCACGGCCCCGGCTGTCCCCACTAGAACAAAAGTAGTGTCCCCACCTCTCCCATGCTCTCAGACCTGCTCAGTGGATGTGACAAGTAGCTTGTCAGATGAGGTGACATGGGTGTCAGGCAGGTCCCCTCGTTCCTGCTCTGTTTTAGAAATGGTGTGCCCATACTTGCATTTGGAGTTGAAGTCTTTCTCAACAGATAAGATCCTGTCTACTTCATTGTCTTTCCCCTAAACTTTTTCAAACTTAATGATATAAAAAATTATATAGAAAATTCTTACCTTAAGTGCATTCCCAGAGAAGCAAGGCAGCTCACGTAACTCCCTCAATCATTTTTGTACATATTTTTATATTTATTTGACTTTAATGCCACATTTCCAAAGTAGAGAAAAGCATAGCAATTAATATAAAAGATATGCCTCCACCAGAGATTAGACAAGTGTGAACATTTTGCTCTGTTTGCTTCCTTTTTTTTAAGAAATAAAATTTGTCAAACTTACTTTAGATGGATATATATATATATCAAATTCACAGTAAAATGTGAATGGTGGAATCTAGAGGTGTTCACTGTAAAATTCTTTCTGTACGTTGGAATAGTTTCATTATGATACGTCGGGGAGGAGACATACCCGACAGATACAGTTAAATCCCACCCCATCACCGCCTGGTCCTCGGATACTGTACCGTTGGTGCACGACATTCTTACATGGTTTTGTACTCTTCACACACATGCATTTATCCATAAACAACATGCACAATTTTATTTATTGGTTTTAAAACGTCCATGAATGTTTCCTATCCCTTTTCACTCCCTTTAAGAGTTTTGAGATTTGTTCTGGTAATACACATATACCAATCTACTCTTTTTAATGACTATGTCCCATTATATACTAAACTTAAAAGTGGCAGGAGAATAGTGAACAAACTTGCAAATTTTATATACAGTGTATACAGTTTGCAGATAAGTGGGTGTGTATGAAGATTATAAAAACACGCTCTGCGCGTTCTAACTGCTCTTCCTGCACGCGGGCGCGTCTGAGCTCGGGGACGCTTCCACCAACTGGGAAAAAGTGAGGTCTTCGTGGGTACCTCCCAAATGGACGTCTTAAAAGCCATTTCCCAGGAGATGAGAGAGTGGATTGAAAGGCTGAGTCACGAAAGGGGCAGAGCTCAGAGGGGTGAAAGAAGCCTTCGTAATAACGAAGGTGAAAGTAGACACTGCCTTCGCGAGTAACCACAGAACGTGGCTGCAGACGTTGGAGCAGGAGTGGAAAGTAAATTCAGGAGAAATCAAGTTTCATGGACAGTGAACGCGCCCTCAGAAGAGGCTTTTGTGATGCAAGCCCAATCAAGGACAGACTGTTGGCGTGCCCCCTGTGACTTTCTCTGGATGCTTTATGCTGCACAAAATACTCTTCTGTCCTGAGGAAACTCAGTGGTACATCTTCTTACAATTCCTATTCGTATTTACTCTTTCACTGGACCCTTGAAAGAACAACGCGCATCAGGCTGGGCTGTGCTGCTCCCACAGACAGTGGCCGAGGCTCACCCTGGCTACGGGTGTGTGTGCCCAAGGCCACCGGAGGCTCTGGGTCCCCAGGCCACCCAGCTCAGGGCCTCGAGGAGGGACCCCGAGTCACGGCCATGCAACCACGACGGCCAGAACAAGGCGCGTGTCCACCTGAGCCATGTAGACCCAAGGAGGAGACACATGGGACCCTCACCTGGTTGCAGAGGAAACAGCACGAAGCATATTACAGTGCATTCCTGTAACCTTGGCTACCGTCTCTATAGTTTCTAGACAATGTTTTCCTCAACATTCACAGCATCGCCCATATGTCGGCCTCCATCTGTGGGGCTCCCAAGCCTCAGCCCGGCCCCCCCAGGTGCCTCCAAGCCTGGAGCCCTGTGACCGACCACGTCTGTCCAGACCACACCCCGTGGAGGCCGTTTCGTGATTTTCTCCTCTCGAGTGACTTTAAGAGGAAAGGCTGTAAAATACAGAAAGGCCACTGCAAAGCGTGTCATAGCGCTACTCACCGGTCGTGGAATGCGGGCACCTTGGAAGGACACTGCAAATATTGCTTAAACCGGAGTTCAAAGGCCTGTCCGATAGAGCCGATGACATCCTGGGCCAGGCCGTCACAGCACTCCAGAATGTGACAAGCTGTGAGCACAAGCAGCACAGGCCTGTTAGAGACACCGGGGCCACCAGGCTCCGCATGGGAGGGCGCGTGTCCCTCACGGGCTGTCCCCGTAGCACCACCTACAGCCTGTCCCTGGGCCACAGCTGTAAAATGTCACCACAGGGATCCATCTCTTAACGGCTCTGCTTGCTAACACTAAGGGTTCTATTTGTAAATATATTTCAACATTTGTAATTTCAAATTGATTGCTCTTAAGAATCTCTTAGCGGTCTATAAAATACCCATTCCCAAGCCCAGCAGAAAGAACCAGGGTTTGGAAGGAAACGTCGATGAGACAGAGATCCTGATCGTAGCAAGAAGTGGGCCACACTGAGGCCCCGCGGGCCTGGGAATGGACCTAACCTGACTCTCGGGGAAGAGGCCTGCGCTAGTCCGTGGATGCGGAGCGGGCTGTCTGCTTGCCTCCCAGTGGGAGTCAAGTGTCCTCACTGAATGTGGCAACTCAAACAAATTAAAGAGGAATTTAAAGGGATATTAATTCACGGGTCTCTCCCACCGCACGCCGCCTGCACCTGCCCCACTGTGACAGCAGCAACTCGTGCAGGTTCCCAGAAAAGCAGCTCGTGCTCAACAGTAGATCAAAGTCAGGGTGTCAGTGGCCAGACGAGGGCCCCTCGGGGGCTGGAGCATCTCTTAGCCACTTTGGAACAGGCACCTGCCATCCCAGCGAGAAAGTAGGATGTCTCCTCCAGATGCACGTCCTTGGGGGCCGTGGGAGTCCCAACCCTCCCCGTGTGACCCACATGGCCTTGTCACTAATGAGGCAAAGGAATTCTCCCTGGAGAAAAGGGCCAGTGCAGGTGTCATACTCCACCTGGCTCCCGCCAATGGTTAGGAAGTCACTGTATTTGGGGTCCCCCTAGGGGCGTGGTGGGGGCAGGCTGCGGGAGGAGTCATTGCGCAAGGGGAGCTGCCCCCACACCTGTGAAGCCACCAAACCGTCCTCTCATTGCACAAAGCTCCCCTGGATGGCCACTGCCGGGGCGGGGTCCTCAGGCTTCTCGTCCCCCCAGGCTGGAGGGGGGTGCATCGAGGACACAGGATATCCTGGGAAGAGCAGCGTGACATATAGCAGCTCCGGATCACAGTGCAAGCCCCTCGGAACACTAGGGATGGCTAAGACGTGTGTCCCAAGGGCACAGATGCCAGCTGTATTTTTATTACTGATTATTGCTACTATTTTATTTTATTGTTGGTATTGGTTTTTATTAAACATCAAGCCCGTAGACACAGAGCAAGCCCGTACTAAGTAGCTGTTAGAGGCGCACGGTTGTGCATGACGTGGTAGGAGTGGAGGTCCCCCTCCAGCCCATAAGGAGGCAGGAGTCTGGGCAGGAGGGAGGGAGGCACTCCTGTCCCCACCTGCCTGTTTCCAGCTACGCACGCTACCCCTGCATCCCCCACCGGCCACGGGAGCTGCCTGGTCGGTACTGTGGAGAACAGGCTGGGCAAGGGTCAAAAACAAGCAGCTTCCCTTCCTTCTGAAAAGCAGAGTCGCAGCTGTGGTGAAGCAAGGACACGGTTTCTGCAGAGGGGCTGCTGGGTCCATCCGCGGGACCTGCTAGTCTACACGGCAGGGAGCCTGGACCGGGCCATCTTTAAGTCAGTTCCTGGGACACCTGCAAGGGGCAGGGCTGCAGGTGGAAACTCCCTGTTGGATGAGGGCAGATACGAGAGGGCAGCAGAGCCCCAGATGAGGACCTAAGTCCCATCCGCAGGCTCCGGGAGCTTGTGGCATTCCCTGGACGGAGCACTGGACTAGTGAGCTCTCACCAGACAGACGCAGACTCCCACACTCCAGCACGGTTTCCAGCCAACGCTAGCCTGTCATCTGGGGAATCGGCATGTGCCGCATTGCTCGGGGTTTTAGATCAGAGACAGGTAAGGGCTCGAGGCCCAGCAGGAGTGTGCCGCGTCTCCTGGCCCCAGAGGCAGGCTCGCTGAGCTCTTAGAAAGTAATTTCACACCTGTCAGATTGGCAGGGACTTAACCGACAGGGAGATGAGGTCAGGCTGGAGGATGGTGGGTCCAAACCCACTATAACCGGAGACCGTTTAAACAGATGCCCAGGAGCAGACAGAGACGCGCTTGGGGCAGAAGCTGTGTGAAGACGGGGGGGCGGGAGCCGTGCGGTCACCAGCCGGGACACCCAGCCTAGCCGGCGCACCCCCAGGAGCTGGCAGAGGCAGGAAGGGTCCCCCCTCCAGGCCTCAGATGGTGGGGCCCTGACGGCGCCTTGCTCTTGGGCCTGCAGACACTGTAAGCAGGAGCTCTAGCAAATGGATAAGCAGTCCCCTGGGGAGGAACGGGCTCGCATGGCGCCCTCCCCCAAGACCTGCTTATCTGCGGCCACAGCATAGAAGCTGCTGCAAGGTCAGGAGGCGTGGCCTCCCTGAGTCAGCGAGGGGTCTCAGGGACAGTCCCGGGCTCATCAAGACCCCCGATGCCCCCTTCCCGTCTGAGCTCAGACCTTTGTGATTACCCCACCTGTGGTTCAGGAGTGACCACGCGGCAGTTACAATCCAGAACAGCACCTCACCTATGGGCCGCCTCGCCCCCCACCGCTGACATCCACACACCTGGGGGAGAATAAGGCTAACACCATAAAATCTCATCAGCTCTGGCTTCGAGGAAGGAAGGCGGTCCTGCCGCACCTCCGAGGACTAAGCCAGGGCAGGAAGAGGCCGGGTGGAAAATCACCCTCACACACTTAGACGGGAATGCAAATTTTTACAGCCAGACTGGGTGGCAATTTGCAAGGTCCACTGACCTATCCACCATCTAATCTCCCTGCAAATGCCTCTGGGAGGGGCCGCACAACATCGTGGGGAAGAACAGGGAAGGAGTCTGTTCTTGGACCCCCGGGGGTCGGTCCACCTGGCAGACATATCTCGTCACATGGCGCCACCTCACGGACAGCAACCTGTTCTCTGTGGGAGGTCGTGGAAATGTGTCCGAGATACGGTATGGGGGAGGGGGGCCAAAACAGAACATTAGGATCTCATTTGCATTAGAATTTTAACAGAAGAGAATATATGTGTATGTACGTAGATAAAAAGGCTTGTAAAGCGAACTAGAAAGTGTTAACAGGTGGTACCTGGGTTGGAGGGTGGGAGGAGGGGGAACTAGCCCATTGCAGCAGAAGTGTTGCTTTATATTGCTAGAAACTGCAGCCCCGCTCTTTGTGGGCGAGTTCCACGCTGGAGCCGTGGGACGCACCCGTATTCAAGGGTAGCGCACCGTACTAAGCCTGCCCACCCAGGTGGTTAGCACCCATGGGTGGGGCTTGGGTTTTGGACATGATAAAAAGAATGGGGCTGTGGGTGTGGAGGTAGGGTCTAGGAATCAAGGGTCTAGGAGGACAGAAAGTACTGGAACATTCAGATCCCCCATCCAGCCTGCGTCTGAGGCCGTGGCAGTGTTGTGGGCTGTGAGGGGACGGCACGAGAGCGTGGACCCTGGGCTCCAGGGCTGTGCAGGGCAGTGGAGCCTTGGGGTGGCAGAGTTGGCCACGGAGCTGGGGCTGGACAGGAGGACGGGCGGGTTGTGGAAGGTTCCAGGTGTAACCGAGGCCACGTAGGGCCTGAGTGGGATCTGCGATGGGCAGGTCGGGTGCACCAAGCTACAGCTGTCTGCACGCGGGTGTGTGTTTGACGCTCACGGTCGTCCAGTGTCTCCCAACCCGGCCAAGTATGCTGCCACACTCGACTGCCCACGAGCCTCCACGGTCATTAACAGTGCGGCAGGACACACGCTGGTGCCACTGGCGGGGCGGAGATTATGAGGAATATCTGGCGCCTGGCGTTAAGCCCGGCTGCGTATGAGTGAGAGCGCGTGAGAGTCAAGCACTGCTTACCTCTGCGATTAACGGGGTCCTTCGCTACATACGCAACGTAGTCTGTTGTGTCCTGTCAAAGAGAAATGAGACACACGCATCACTATTCACACGGGGCACAGACCAGCTCGGGAGTCAAACAGCCCAGTCAGGCGGCGTTCCTCCAGCCCCGTGGGCAGGAATCCCCGGACCTTGTGAAGTGGGGATTCTGGCTCGGCAGGTGCGGGCCAGGGCCTGAGTTCGGCATCCTCCCCAGCTCGCACTGGTGCTGACGCTGCTGTCTGCGCCCGTGGCCCAGGCAGCAGGGGTGTGACGGGTACCCCGTTCTCTGTGTGTTGGGCCCCCCGGGAAGCTCTAACAACACTGAAGTCCGAGGCCCAGCTCCTGGATAATCTGACCTAAGTGGGCTGGATGCCAGGAAGTTCTGAGGCTCTGCAGAGGCTCTGCTGTGACGGAGGCCGCCGACCCCTGCCCTCAGCTCTGCCCGACAGTGGTCCTCTTTCTGGCCTCCCTCGCGGGCCTTGTGGAAACACAGACTGTGGGGCCCCACCTTGAGGCTTCTGATTCTGTGGGTCTGAGGTGAGGCCCGCAAACGTGCATTCTGACAAGTTTCCCATAGATGCCGGTGCTGTTGGGCTAGAGGCCACGGGGAGACCAGCTTAGTGACAAACGCCTTCCTGGGTGGACGAGAGGTGACGGTTCTTTTCCTCTCAGACAGAAGCAGTAACTTTAATCCTCTTCAGTCTTTTCAAACCTGTGAGCTCCGTGGAGTGGTCTGGCTGTTACAGGGGACACACGAGTTCTCTTGGCCACATGGAGGAAACTGTCCTCAGAAGTGGGCTGGGGCTACCAGGTGGGTTTTAGTTTCTAAACCGGCAGAGGAAACATAATTCTCTTCGTTTTTGAAAGCAGAAAAGACATCCCTGCAAAGCTGACATTTGCAACATTCAGAAAAGTCTCAGGGGGGCAGCTGGTAAAGCCTCACCCCATCCTGGCAGATACTTCCCAAATGTCACTGCCTCGAGCCTCCAGAGTTAGAGACGAGCTCCCGCTGTGTTCAGCATCTGACAGATTCTGTGTCGTGAGCTCCTCCGGTGCTTCTCTCCGTGGGCAGGACACCCCCCCACTTCGCTCTCTCTGCGGTGCTCCAGGAAAACACTCCGACGGGAGGGGTGAGGACGGTGAGCGTGGGGGCATGCGGGGGTTATGAGCACCCACTGCAGACGGTGTGAAGTGCAGGGTGCGTGTCCGTACGCCGTTCCCCAGCGCTCACGGCAAGGGCTTTCCCAGTAGCGCCTGACTTGACTTGAGGTCCCTCCAGCGTGCAGCCCACCTACGCTGTTTCAGCCTCCCGCTCAGGCCACGGCCCACTGGTATATGCACAGACTGAGCTGGGAAGGGTGTGGACCCGGCTTCCGGTCATTTCCATCAAGAAAGGTCTGGTCAGGGTCTGACGCCATCTGTAGCTTGGACTCACAGATGGTCTTCATGGATTCAGGAGCTAACAGCATTGGAAGGTCCTACGATAACACTCGTGTCTCTCAGTCTGAGATCCATGGAACCCTGGGGCTGGGCAGGTATATTCTCCATTGTGTGAGATGTCATCAGAATTTTTTTTAATTTATGTTTTCATTTCCATGATAATCTTAAAAATTAATACAAGACTATCCAGACCGTCCACATGACCACCGTGGTATCGGTCCTGCACGCGATGTCAGCGCCAGGGTTGTCTGTTGGGTTTTCGATGTTACGGGTGCCAGGTTTTTAAAGAATTAGAGAAAAAAGAACACTCAGACTAGATGCTTTTGCCCCAACTCAAGCAATGAATGTCACGTTTGTACATAATGATGTATCATGAAGGGCTTGAATAGAATAAATCAGTGGAAGGACTGAGTCATCCAGGCGCCCTCGGTAGTGGAAAGATGCCGACCTTGAAGGCTCCTGCGCCGTGATGGCCAGTTCCAGAAAGCCCCCACTTCCTTCTCCTCCTCCTCCTTCGCCCCCCTCCTCCTCCGCTCCTTCCCCTCCTCCCTCCTTTTCCTCCTCCCCTCCTGACCAAAGGTAAGCAGCAAATTCCCTTGTGACCCCACCTTCTTAATGAAAGAAGCAATATGCAAAAATAGAACATTCTCATTCTGCTCTCCCTCTCTCTCCCTTCCTCTCTGCACTCCTTCCCTTCTGGCAAAGCAAACCACTCAGACAACAGCATTAAATTTGGGGAGAAAAATTCTAATTCCAAACACCTATGAATAAACCAGACTAAGTAAATTCATAGCCCTCCAGTTGACTTCAAATAGAACATCAGAGGGCCCTCGTGGACGTCCAACAGAAAACAGGAATGAGGCAGGACTCGCCGTCCCAGACGGGGAACCCTGACGGCTCTGAGACCGGGGATGGTCCCACGCGCTCTTCAGAAAGCCAGCACTTGGAGAATTTTTGTCAGCTTTGGGTTGATGAAATGAAAATTAATGGTAGCCCAGAAGAGCTTGTGGAATCGGGAGGGGGACAGCTGGCATCCCAGTTACCTTTCCCGATCGTGTGCTTAAAGGCAGCCCTTGAAGCTAGGCCCCGTCTGAGGAACTCCCAGTGAGAGCAAAGAACACAAGCCATGGGCACTTACCGGGTCTCCCCCGGATGCGAAGGAGATGGACTGCATGTGGTGGTTCGCGATGATCTGTCCAGAACAAGAAATGAGACACGTCGTCAGTACCCAGCCCACAGCTCTGGAAAACCAGCTGTTCGCTGGAAGATGGGAAGAACCAGCAAGGTGTCGTGAAGATGGGTCAGGCGGGTGTCCCGTGAGCACGACAGTGATCGGTCACGACCGCAGCCCACCTGTACTGGGCTTTTCCCAGCACACCAGCTGCTGGTCCGCTCGGCCAGAACCATGCCACGTGGGTCTGACGGCAGCTCGGGGGAGGAAGGAGGGGCGCCCACTTCACAGACCGGGAGCCTGAGGCCCAGGGGCGACAGCGGGCCTTAGGCAGCACTGTGACCACGCACAGGGCGTCTCCAACAAGGAAAGCGTCTCACCCCCACACCGAGAGACAACCACGGTGCAGGGTCTGTCTCCAGAGACAAGCGGCCTGCCGCACAGACCCGCAGCGAGCGCGGAGGGAAGGGTGTCACCCGCTTGAATCCCAGGTGCGTACAAATCAGAAAGCCCGCATCAAACATGGGGCCATCTCGGATACTCTTGTAATCAATGTGATCAATTTAAAGGCCAGCAAGGACATTCCAAGTTAATTTAAAACTGGGAAGTTTCCATTAGCTTTGTAGATGGCAGCCTGTGGTGGGATTCAGGAAACACTGAGTAAATTAGAAGCTGCCCTAAATTTAATAAGCTACATAAGTTTTCCCTGCTATTTTTATCATTTTGAAGACAATGTAATAACAGTGAAGTAAATTCCAGGGGTGGAAACAGCGGTCCTGCCCCCACCCCAATACCGCCAGTGTTCTCTCCGCATGGACCCTCATGCCCTCGCAGCAGTCAGGGGGAAATTATGCAGGCGGTACCCCACCATCCCAGGGCCTCCCGGCCACATTCCTGTCACCCTCAAAGCAAAACCATGACTGAGCTGTAGGAGAAAATCAGACAGTTTAAAATGCCCACTTAGATTGTTGGCACTTGAAAACCTGCTCGGGATCTAGGAAGACCTGAGCGTTTAACTGGATAGAAACTACCAGGCCGGCTCCGGAGCCTGTGAGGACCCGCTGGCCCGATCCACCTGCAGCTGCGTGCGGCCTTCGGGAACCCTCCCGCCTCCCGTCCCGGGGGAGGAGGCCCCCAGCATGGCAGCGAGCACCAGCAATCCCCACGTGAGGATAAACGCCTAGAAGGTGTTGATTCTTGCTTATTTAGATTCTGCTCCTAAGGCAGCTCTCGTACTGGGGTTTGGAAACTGAAGAGGATGTTATGACTCAGGGGAACAAATGGAAATTGTATTTGGTCACCGCGATGCCTGACCGTTAACGTGTGGTTGTTTTCAGCCCTTCGGGTAAGATGGAAATGAAACAAGAGCAAGAAGCCTGGAGATGGTAAACAGCAAGCAGGTGTTTCTATCCGAGGGAGGTTCTTGGTGCTTCTCCTCCCTGAGCGCTCTGCAGAGGGGGGTGGCCAGGGCCATTCATGGTCACTCTGAGTGGGGCAGTGAGTGTCCAGCAGGGCCTGCTTCTAAACTGCAGAGGCCAGCCCCTACACTCGGCCACGGGAAAGCCAGGGCATGTGCTGGGACACACGCCAACCATCCCGGGCTGTGCTCCTGAGCCCAGCCCCGCACCTGTGCCCCACAGACAGTGAGGACTGGACACAGCCAACAAGTCCCCAGTCCCAGGACGGTTACATCCATTCCACTCTTCCTTAGTTTGTTTTTTTAAGGGAGGAATGAGGGAGACGGGGAACTAGGAGGTGTATCCCACAGAACTGAGGGCCACGGCCGGAAGATCCCTAGAAACATGGGAGCAGCCATGCATCCTGTGAGTGTGGATAGGGGCGTGTGGTTCAGGGCTGAGGGGACCCACCTCCCTCAGCTGTTGTGAGGAGTGAGGGCCTTTGCAGCCTCGGCCGCAGGTGCTCAGCCCAGAGACAGCCCCAGAGAAAGGCTGAGGCTGCTGAACCCTTCTAACCCACCACCTAAGTAACAGTCACCCCACCCATCGGTGAAAAGACGGTGATT
>NW_024426008.1:26942669-26960453 GCF_017311325.1 Ursus maritimus | reverse complement strand
TTATCTGTGGGGCGGGCAAAGGAAGAGGAGGAGTGAGAGGTGTCAAAACAAAGCCCAGACGTTGCCTCTCGTTTCTACGCTGGATCTATAATTTATTTCAATACCTCAGGTGGGGGGCAGACGAATAAACGAAGCTGGGGTGCTGCCTGCTTCCCTGGGGAACATTTAAATCACGAAATATAAATATATAGCAACATAAAGGTGACCCGGGCATCCCTGGGAGCACACAGCCAGAGTTGGGGAGGGTCGTTCGGGGGTCTGGGGCTGGCCCACGTCTCGCCGTGTGGATGCATCCAATTTCCAGCTCACACTGCCTGCAGCGGAGGCCCGGGCTGAGCACAGCTCGCGCCCCCATGTGTCTATGAGCGTTCCCACCTGTTGGCACCTGGGGCTGCCCCTGAACTACATCCACTGTTCCTGCTGAAGGATCTGAGGTCGGAGACGCCGACGACAGACACTGCCGAGGTGCCCGCCCTCCCTCATAGACTTCACCCCACGGTCGCCACGGCTGTGGGGCCACGGCTGGCGGCAGGCATCCCACAGCAGCCGGGCAGGCCCACGTCCTCGATCACAGGATGCTGCCAACCGCCAGAGGCTCCGGGTGAGGAACCACGGAGACAGAAAAGATAGGATTCATTAAGCCGCCATGTGCCATTCACTTCAGAGATGATGGAATGTGGAAGTAAGACGTGGGCTGTGGCGCCAAGGAAACGGGGTGTCAAAAGCAATGAGAGAGGAACCGGTGGCAAACACACGCAGCTCTCCTTGCTCTGCGAGTAAATCAATGACTTCAGACATCATCCTTAAGGAAAAGGTCGTTTATAGCAGAATTAAAGAAAACCAACCGCATGCATGGTTCCGTGGGCGACCCCTGCACACCTGTCGTGGGGGCTGGGGCAGGGCGGCCCCCGAGGGCCTACAGACCTGTTTCGAGTCGGGCGTGCGCAGGTTCAGGCTGGCGGTGGATATGGTCAGGGAGATGCTCATCCCCGCAAACTGGAGGTTGCTCTTGCCCAAGATGCTGGACAGCATTTTGCTGGGAGGCTGTGAAATCAAGCAGCGTGATTTTAGCTTTGATTCCCACGGTTGCGGCCTCTCTGCGGTTCCCGTCTGCCACACCCCCAAACCCCCACCCTCCCGCCCTCATGAGGCTCGGGAAGGAGACTGTGCCAGGAATGAGCTGGGAGGCAGGACCTGACGCTAACACGTAAGTTCTGCAACACACAACAGGCGGCTGTAAGAGCTCATATGACACACTGGGATGAGGACACCTGAGGGACGTCAGCACTGTCTGTCCAGGTGGCTCCTGTGGGGACGCGTCTCGCGTCCCTCCTAAGCCTGGGGAAAGTGCCATGGACCAGCATCCACAGCCGTGAGGCTCAGGACCCAGTTTCGTCCCAGCGGGAGTTAGGAGGGTCCAGCCGACCGGGCAAAGGGCATCCTGCGGAGTCTCGAGACTGCTCGCTGCGGAGGGGCGTGGAGCACAAGGCCTCTGGCTGGAACATGGGCCAAGACAGAACTCGCACGAGGCAGCATCTGGTGGGCTCACACAAGGACGGACAACTGGCTCAGCTTAACTACAGGTCCTTCGCACGGGCCCAACGGACTGCGCTTTCCCACCAAGCACCTTCCCCCAGGCACTGCCAACACCTGCCTCCCTGTCCAGGGCCCGCTGACCATCCTTCCCTTTCAGATTAGAATGTGTCCCCCTTAGATGCGCCAGTTAACACTAGTTCTTAACCAGGCATGCACTGTGTTTTAATCTCCTGACGGAGCTGTTTAAAAAAAGAGTCGCTGGCTCCCCCAGATTCTGATTAAGTCACACCTGGGGTGGGGCCCAGAAACGCGCCTAACTTCCACCACCTTCGCCTGGCTCTGAAAGAGGAGCTTCCCTACCTCTGTCCTCACACTTCCTCCTAGTTACCAGCTGCCCTGTGGCTTCTCCGATGTCCCCAAGCCATGATGACAAAACCGACCCGCAGCCCCGGGAGTCGCGGGGGCAAACACGCCAGCTGCCTGCAAACCTCAGGCTCAGCACAGACTGGGAGACAGAGCTGCTCCCCGTGATAGGGTCTGGGCTCAGTACCCGATGGTGGGTACTTAGTTATGTACCTGCGAGACTTTTACGCAGAGGGTTTTCTGAGCTTTCTCTTCATCCATATTTTCCCTGCCAGTCTAACCACCTCAGAAGTGTAAAGGTTGAGTGACCTGGGCTTGAGCTAAGCCCACCACCTACACATGGGGCTTCTCTCTCTGTGCCTCAGTTTATGCCATCAGAAAAATGAGGATAAGTGACATTCTGGAGCAGGTTACAGCAGCTAATGATGGTATAAACTGAGGCACAGCTGCTATGAAAAACTGATTTACGTAAACTTACAATTAAATAAATTACATTTAAAAAACAATAAATATTCAACACTTGTCACTTTCTAGCTGTTTCTGCTACATTAACAGTCACCCATGCTGTTCTGGCCATTCTTGTCTACTGCACCTGGGCCCCAGGTGGGAACCCGTGCAATGGGCTCCGGCCATGCCTGTGTACTGCACCTGGGCCCCAGGTGGGAACCCGTGCAAGGACATGCTGCTGCGCGTCTTCAGGGATGTCACGTTAGAGCTTGAAGTCAGCCAGGCGGAGGACATACACCACGGAAACTGGCAAACACTATAAATCTGGTGCTGCTTACTCCGCCCCCGAGAGCCGCTGGTTAAATTTACCTGCACAGCATTGGGGCGTCTGTCACAAAGGCCGTTCTAGTGAAGTGAATTCATGCCCATTAAGGCCTAGAAGAGCTCAGGCCCTGTCTCATGTGTCTGTTCTCATCACTGTCTGTAGGTTTTGGCCCCCGGGGTGCAGCTGGGGCGCTGACGTGGGTCGGCCAGTGAGAGCCAACTGTCCTGCTGAGTGCATGGCAGGGGGACCGTAAACTCTTATTGTCTTAAAAGTGTGGAAAGCCAGGCCGTGACAGGTGGGGTGTGACTGAAGGTTCTGCATGGGGAGAATACACAGGGGACAGTACCTTTCTCTTCCTGAAGGCTCCCTTGGCACCAGGGACGGCTTCACACACACGGCTGATGGCTTCCCTTAAGGAGGCAGGAAGAGAGATCCATTTGTCATGTTAATCAGGATTCTGCAACCCAGAGACCACACCTGCACATCCCCAGGGAAAATATCTGCTGTGCATTCAGTGTAGACAGCAGCCGCCACCACCTCCCACAGGGGTCACCACTTTCCCTCGAATGAACAGGTCATCTTGAACCTCTGACGGGCATCCCCAGCTCTTCGTGGTGCTGGGGATGCATCCTGACGGTGTGCTAGGTGTCGATGCCACACTCCTCTGTTGTACGTTTGGTTAGGATTCCATCTAATAGTCTGAATAACCTCACAGAAGAGATCCAGCTTACACTCATGAGCACCTTTCCATGATTGCTCTGCAAACCTGCAAAACCTTAAGACTGTGAGACCGCCAAAATATTTAGCTTCTTTAAATCAACCTACTTTACCCTGATACACTGAATATGCAAACAGCATGATGGCATTTATTTAAAGTTTACAAATAAGCAAACATTAGTATCCATTTAGAATTAATTGATACATGGTTGAACACAAGTATAAACATGAACAGGAAAGAAACACATTTACCTGTTTTGAGCAGCTCTTGGAGACACTGTTTACATGAATGACATTCTGGGAGTCAAGCTAGGGAATGGTATTTAGATAGAATCTAATAGGAAAGGGAGTTGTAGGACAAGTTAGTTTGAAGGTAAGGGTGAGATAGAATAGGTAAAGTGTATAAAGGGGACTTCAGTATTTTTTAATCAGTATTTGAAACAAAATGACAAAATTTATTAAAAGCTGAATTTTTCCATATATATGATAATAAAAATATTGTTTAAAATAGCAACATGGGAGATAATTTATCCCTTACCACACATGCACACATATATGGGAACTTAGTATGACACTATGTGTCCTTTATTCAGCCTTACAAAAGAAGGAAATCCTGCCAGTTGCAACTACATGGATGAACCCAGAAGACATTATGCTAAGTGAAAAAGGCAGATCACAGAAGGACAAAAACTGCATGATTTCACTTATATGAGGAATGAAGTAGTCCTAGGAGAGGAGACTTGAATTCTAAAGGTTGACCTCTAGCGTGTGGGAAAGGACCTCCTGGGACTTCAAGCCTTCTTAAAAATTTTCAGACAAGTCCAAGGTGCTAAAATCTAAAATGGACTGCTTTCTAGGCCAGCAATAAATCAGCCAGCAAGCCACAAAAAAAAAAAAAAAAAAAAAAAAAAAAAAAAAAAGGATTCCATCTAATAACCCAGTACTGGGACATGTGGCCTCCTGGCGTTCCCTTCAAGGCCACGGTCCGGGCACAGGCCCAGACCTGATCAGGTACTGCTACAGGTCCGCATCTTTCCAAAGTGGATCAGAATGTCATCAAAAGAAACTTGGTCTTCTGAGTGTTATTCTCAGGTTCTGCAGTTGGTAAGCGTCCTCAAACCAAGAGGGTTCTGAGGGAGGGGAGGCACTCCAGTGGGACACAGCCGAGCCAGACGTGAGGTCTGTGCAGGGCAGCTCTCCTGAGCACACATTTACTGAGCAGCAACTATGTGCTGGGCGCTGCCCTAAGGAATGGAGGCAAGGAGACTCGTAGGTATAGGGGACGTGATGGGAGGCCCGGCTACAGAGGGTCCCCCAGGACAGGAGATCTCAGGAGGTGGGGAGGTGGGGAATGGACCACAAGGAGGCGGCTGTGGTCCAGATGCTGGAGGCAGGGTGCCGAGGGCTACGGTGGGGAGGACATAGCTGGCAGCAGGTGGCTGCAAGTGAACAGGTCACTCTGTGAGCTGGCCTCAGTGGGAAGTGACAGGGACGAGCCAGAGATGGCTCTGAAGTCAGGAGCCCAGAAAGGAGCTGGGTGCACCTGAACATCTCACCTCGCGTGTGGGGAAAGGACAAAATAGTAGGAGAACACAGAAAGAGAAACAGGGATCTGGACATGCCAAGTGACAAGACAATGGGTCCTCAGAAACATTCTGCAAGCTTTCTACACTAAATACTTCATGAAATTATTTTCTATGACCTAGAAAAATAATTGCCACCACAAGACAATGCTCTTAAGAGAAATCTGTGCTTGTTAAATTAGTAAGAGACTATTGAGGTAAGCCTCATCTTTGCCACTGAATTCACCACAGGGAGTGCAGAAAGACTCTTCTAGAAGTTCAGATGCCGTGAAGACTACAGACTGAATCACTGTGACTCAGAAAAAGTTCATTTAAAAGGAAGGAGTGTTTTTGATGTTTATGCTTAGTCATTTATTCTATAATAATTTTCCAAATGTGGTTCTATCGAAATGATCACCCAAGTACCTTCTGAAAGTAAATTCCTATTGAAGAAGGTCAAGCTGTCTCTTTATAGAACTATATAAACCCCAGCATCTATATTTTATCTATTTAATTAGAAAAAAAAGCTCAGTGCATCTCTGCACTGTGCTTGTTATATGAAGTGACAGATTCGGCTGAGCAAAGCAGCCAAGTCTCTGATGGTCCCAGCAGGCCAGAAAGGCATCACCCGGCAGGAAGCTTCCCGTAAGTCTCTCCTTAAATATCCATAATAAGCTTCTGATCTCTTTCCTGATCCGCCAACTTGGACAATGAGAGAAGGAAATTAGCCTTGGGTGACAGTTTCCCAAGAGGATAAATGTCAAGTGTCTAACCTGTATGACATCCGTGTCTGAGCTGGCAGGCCACGAAGCTTGGGCCACAGGCCTCCCTCCCGCCTGTGTGTGGCTTCTGAGAGAGGTGGGAACCGCCCGTGGACATTAGAATGGGTTGGGGAGAGGCAGTGCAAATAATAAACCCATCTGTCAAGCAAGTCCTCCCACAGAGAGTCAGACAGAGTCCCAGGGTGCATTCAGAGACTCAATTTTTTGTCCTTAAGATTTGCAAATGTCAGAAATTTCTCAGAGCTGTAGCACCTAATAAAGTCCAAAGGATCCCCTTGTGAGTTTTAGAATCCCTTTACAGGGCTGCAAATCAAGCTGCTCTTGGGAAAAATTTCCTCTCTCCACCCCCAGCACATACTTGCTTCTAATGCTTGTGTGCTAACCTGCGTGCGTGCGAATGGTCTCTGCGCCCAGGCTGATGGCATCTGTTTCCATTTGAAGTAGGGATGTCATGCAACATAGTAACTACCACCCTTAGATGCCTGCTAACTCCGCGGTATAACCTCAGAGGTCAGGATTCTCCTTGTCCCTCCCTACCATCTAGCACAGCACGTTTGCATGAGTGGTCCTATCTCAGTTCATTCAGTTAGCAATAATTATTTAGCTTTGTGTCATTCCACTGAATCATGGTTTGAGTCTCAGGTGGCAATAACAGGTGCTTCCCTGTCATTAATAACAGAGATTACGCCTTGACCACCTGTTCAGCGTGACCCCACCTCAGTGAGCCATGACATGACCTCAGAGCTCAGCTAACAGGGATCTCTGGCACCTGTGCAGTCACCCGAAAGTAACTGATGTCTCCCTTTGTCATGGTCCCACCACCTCCCCCCATTCAGCATGAAGTTTTCATGAGAGCCAGCCCCTCCCTTATTTCATAACTGCTGCACAGAGTGTAGCAGAATTTGAGAACTGGGCCCTTCGGACTCATGGAGCACCACCTTTGTCCCCACTCATCCATCTTGTGCTGCCCATTCCCCCTCTTCCCCCCAACATTTTACAGACTAAAATCATTAAATAAAAAGGTGTCCCAAATGGTGATGTTGCCATCATGGGTTTATATTCTAGCAGATGGAGGAGCAACGACACATGTGATGGCAAAGTGCCATCCATTCCACAAAGAAACAAAAAGGAGAGATATACATGGTGAAGGGGAGCAAAACACACCACCCACGCAGGGCACACTGGCATTGGGATTATTCTGAGCTGAAGGCAGCCGAGAAGCAGCAGGTGCAAGAAATATCTCTGCTCTTCCCCCCAAATGCCTAAAAGCAGGACATAAATTTGTAGAGACAGCCCCACTCCCCCGTCTACAGGGAAGGACAGAGGTGAATCACCAGACAGCCCCCCGCAGCCCCGAGACCCAGCCTAGGCATCAACACACTGCAACTGGCTCTCCCTGTCCATGGATTTCCCTGTGTACTTGCATCCCCACAGTTTGCCACCCTGGGAAACCCAAAATTCTTTTCCTGGGCTTTGTCCCTTCTGTCTGGATTTCTTGTTCTTTGTTAAGACGTGATATAAGCCCGAGTTCTAACCATTTCTTTGAGTTACTCATCACTGAGTTTCCCTGCATGAATGTATACTGCATGCATAGATCACCTGCTTTTCTCCCGTTAGTCTGCCTTTTGTCTTCAAGGCCCTAGCCAGAGAACACAGGAGGGAAGATCAGAAAGTGTCTTCCTCCCCTGCAATGACAAATACAGTAATTCATACCCAAGGCAGACAGAGTTACCAGTGAGTGGTGTTTCAGTGTCTGGGCAGCTATCCAGGAAGAAAATCAAACTGGGTTTCTGTCTTGTGCCTTATATACAAATAAATCCTAAATGGATTGCAAGCTTAATTTTATCATAATGAAACCATAAAATACTTTTAAAAAAAAAAAGAAAAGAAAAAACCTGGGAGGAATTTGTTTTTATTTATTTGAATGGAAAGATGATAAAAATCCAGAACATAAAAGAAAATACTGACACACTCATGATCATAAAAATAAAACTTTATGCAGAAGAAAAAACGGTAACATTTCATACTCAAAAAGATAATTAATATAACTCACTAAGAAAATATCAAAAGCCCAATATAAAAAAGTTAAAAGATACAAAGAAAGAGTTCACAGAAAAAGAAATACAAGCGGATATTGGACTTATCAAAAGATTCTCGGCTTTATTCAAAATAAGATGACAAATTCAAGCCCAAGCTAAAATGCCACCTCACGGCCAAAGACCGGAGCTTGACAAACATCGTAAGAAAGCCCTCCACGTGGCGAGAAGCAGTGCAGCACAGCGCAGCCTCCGAGGGGCAGACTGGTGGCATCAAGCAGGATGGGCTGTGTGCAGACCCCACCGTCCAGCAGATCCACTTCTGGGCACGCACTCTCTAGCACACTGGGAGACGGCCAGGGGATATGTCCCAGGGGACACCACTCACTGCAGCCAGGTTTTTAATAGGGTGGGAAACCCTCAGCGGCTGTCATAAGAGCCAACTCAAAAGTGATGGCACCTCCTCAAAGTGGACCGCCACCATTGTGCTGGTGATGGCACCCTCTGGACCCTCCCTCCCCGTCCTCCAAGCCAGCTCTTGTTCCCATGAGCTGTCCCTGCAAATTCGTCCACACCCGCCATGCCCCCAAATGTGGAGGGCAACCTGCTTGCATGCATCTGCCCCCAGCAGGCCCTTCACTCCCTTGCCACACTCCCTTTCCTTGACTTTCTTGACCCCATGCTGTTCTGACATCCTCTGGCCTCCTGGTGCTATTTGTCAGTGTTTTGCCTTTTCTGTGACTCAGCCGCAGGGCTCCATCCTGCCCACCTCCTCTCTGTCCTCTGTGTAATCTGGGCGAGTGGATGAGCAGGGGACAATCTGAGAACGAGCTCACTGCCCCCAACTCCTGTCTCAGTGCACAGAAACGCCCTGCTCCTCTCTGGACCTGGATGAAGCCCCAGACACACCCCATATCTAACCCACCCACTTTCAGCCAAGAAAGTGTCCCCACGTACTTACAAGTCACCCCATTTTCCTAGTTCCAGTAATAAAGATGTCCAGCCCAGGTAACAGTAAACACCCTGAACATCACTTAAAACTAGAGCCATCTGCCCCCGCTTAGAGCTGCCTAGGGCAGAGACTCCAGGAAGCCAGGGACAGCAGGTGCCTCCCAGCCTTCAGGCTGCAGCTTCTGACAACTTGGCCAGGTGGGGAGGTGGGGACACGTGCAGAGAGGAAGTCAGGCGCAGACAGTAACGCTACCAGCCCCAAGGCTACCTGCCCCCCCTCCAGTAGAGCGAAGGTTGCATCTGGCTCCTTCCTCCTTTGGAGGTTCCGCCCCAGGAATATCTGGGTGCCCGTGCTGTGAAACGATTGGTGTCAGTCCTTCATTTGCCCACACATCTGTCCCCTGCAGGGTCCACACCCATTGGGCAGCTATAGCCCTCTTGCTGCTGTGGATCCAGTGGGCTCAGGGCCCACATGAGGTGCGCCTTGCCCCCAGTCCCTGAGCCTGGTCGTCAGCAGGAGGCCATCAGCAACAGCCACTCCTGGCGTGGAGACCAACAGTGCACCAGGTGCCCCTCACTCTAGTGACACACATGCCAAAATCCGCATCATCTCCTTGAAACCCCTCACTCTGTCTGAAGCAAGAAGGAACCCCACCTGCGGTGTGTGTGTGGAGGGGGTGGGATCACACGGCTCTTGCCAAAGAAGCGGGCTCCATAAGCCCCACCTTGTCCTGTGATTCCTCCCAGCTGGGTGCTAGGCAAATAACAGCAAAATACATCCCCACCCCCATCTTGTCTTCTCAAGCCCTATCCAGTGGCCATTGTCTGTCGGGACTGCTGGGGCCAAATCCCTGGGGCCTCTATGGCTCCCTCCACCCACTCCTGCCCTAAGGGGTCCTACTGTCTCTGCTCCAAATGCATCCTTAGTCTTTATCTCAAGCCCCCACATCTCCAGGGCCAGGATTTTGGAGACAATTCCCAAACCCAACTGACAGCTTCATCTTATTGTCTCAAAGTCTTCTCAGACATCCTTCAACCAAGCCTTGACTGGCCCTACCACAGGCTTTCTGTCCCTGGTCTTCCCATGGGGGAAAACAGGACTGGGATCCACAGGGTTGCCCCCACCCCACACTCAGAAGCTGTCCTTGATCCTCCAGCACCCCCCCTAACGCCAAACCCATCCCACCCTGACCACCAAGGAGAAGTGTCCAAGACAGCGTGCGTTTTCAAAAAACCTGCAGAGGAGACCAGTGACACGTGGGATTGTCCAGAGAAGACCATGGCCGTTGTTGGATGTTGGGCACTGGTGACTACTCGAGAGCAGTCCTGTCTTTCGGAGAAACTAGAGGCCAAGGACGCCCATCAACAAACAGGCCTCATGCAAAGGGGGCTGGAGACCAAGGGGTAGAAGAGGAAGGTATGAGACAACACAAACTGGATCTGGGCCCAGAGAGGAGCGCGGCACACAGGTGGGCAGGGGAGGCGTGGCCGTGCAGCATGGGCCAGATTTGCAGAGCCGTGGGCGGGGGTTCAGAAAGTGGCTGAGGAGGGACAGACCACAGAGGCCCTCCACACAGGCTGACAAGACTGACAGGGAGCTGAGTGGACGTCAGCCACCATGTGCAGGACAAGGAGGTGGCAAGAAATGGCAGGCAGGGAGGCTACAGACATCGGCGGCAGAAGTGGCAAAGCAGACACTGGGGAAGAAACTTGCAGGTGCCTACCCATGCCAAGTGACACCCAACGTGTTCATGTCACGAGACGGCCTCTCTCCCTTCCCAAGGACACATGAAAGCAGGTCGGCATGTCTGCCCTGAAGCCACGAGACACAGGTGGGTGATGTCACAGAGCCAGATACCCAGCCACGCAGTGAGGACGGAGCCAGGAGGCCACCCCCCGCCCCAGGGGCCAAGGGGCAGAGCAACTGGCTCCCGCTCAGAGCCATCCACAGGAAAAGCCATCCCCATTCCCCGGCACCTGCCGCCCAAGCATCCAAATGTAACCGAACCATCGGGCACACGCAGAGTCGCACAGTAACCCTGGCCGTCAAAAGTACTTCAGACTTAATTTCTAAAAAGCAGTTTCACTGGAACGGGTTGGAACCGCCTAAGTCTTCCAACGATAAGTATGGCACAAGCGTCAGCAGTGCCATGCGTTGAAGATCTGTGCAGCTCTGGAGAAATCAGTGCGGCGCCAAAGCAACCTCACTGACGGCTCGTAGCTTTGCAGACTCACCCCTGCCATCATGATCCCGACATTCTCAGCGTTTTTGGTCCACCCCCTGCACATGCGGGGTGCAAATAAACACTGGCTGATGGTTACCAGACACAGACAAACACAACAGATCCTGTAAGTCCCCGTAAAAACCCCAGAGGAAACTAGGAACGAGGATCCTTACACAGGCCGACCGGTATCTCATAAAATGAAAAATGAACCCTGGGAAGGATAGGAAGGTATGGACCCAAGAGTAAAGCCCACCTACGGCTAATATTGCTTTCGGTTAAAAGAACTAAGGTTCAAGTTCGCTCAAGGTCACAGGGAGCGCCGCAGACATCTTCGACAGATGGAGGGCTTGCTTTAGTCTTACGAACACTTTCCCCGAATCTTCTTTTCCCCTTTAAAATTCTCACCGTTGGGTTAGAAAAAGTCTTCCGCTTCCAACCCAACTGCTTTGCGATGCTGATGAGCCAAATCCAAGAGAGAGAAGTGCACTGTGGCTGCTCTTTTAGGCAGATGCAACTTCATAAAGAAGTCATGTCCTCAGGCCGGCGGGATGGGTCCGTGGCTGTGCTGCCCTGCGGGCCTGAGGGTGCCACTGTCTTCAGGGCATCATTGAGGTGATGGCCGCAGAGCAGAGACGACTCCACAGACCCATGGAAACCTGGCCGTCTCAGCCCCCACTGCCAAATTTCAGGAGCCACTTATCCATTTGGAGAGATGCATCTTCTAAGATCAAATTTCACAAGCGTATGGCACCCAATTCCATTGAAATCTGCTTCCTGCTAGCAAGGCAGGAATACCGGAGATGCGAGCAAACTTGACCCCAAAGTCTCTGGCCCTTGGGATACATACACTAATAACAGCAGGGGACACCTTGTCAGGCCCTATTCCCCATGCCCTCGACATATGGCCTCATTTAATCCACACACACCCGGAAGGTAGGGCCATTCACGCTGATGTTACAGTTGGGGAAATGGAGGCAGGTGAGCTAAGCCATATGCCCTAGAGTGCACAACCAGTAAGTGCCTGCCCTTCGGAGCCCAGGGAGTGGGACCCTGAGACCGCGAATCCACAGCTACAAAGCCCAGCTGTGTGGGAGGTACCACAGAGATGGCACTTCTTCTGAACTCCAGCCCGTGGATCTCGAGGTGCCTTTCCACCTGCTCCCTGGCAAGGCGGGACTTAGAATCCCATGGTCCTTGCAGGATCACAAGACCTTTGACGCTCTAGATGCCGTTATAATCCACTGGGAGCTCGAGGGGTGGGGACCAGAAACCAGAATCTGTCCTGGGAGATAAAGAAACCACGTGAACCTATGCTCCATGGCAAAAGGAGCAGGCTGTGGATGCACCTGACGACATGCACGAGTCCTAGTGTAATCGTGCAGCGGGAGAGAGGACAGATGACAGAGCACATGCTGCGTGCTCCTGTTTATATAGGAACACCAGGAAATGCAGGTGACCTGTAGTGACACAGCCTTGGGGGGCTAGAGGACAGCAGGAGGCGTGGGGGCAGCTGCAGGGCCCCCGGGGTACAGTTGGCACCCCGTGAAGCTTGGGGCGGGCCTCCATCCCAGTTCCCTGAGCCCCCACCTCAACCAAACGCCGGCCTCCTCTCGGTCTCCGATATTCCCATGTCTGTAAAACGGTGGCTCTGTCATCACCCAGCCGTGCCCGTCCTGTCCCACTTGCTAGAGCACAGGCGACAGAGGGCCACCCGCATGAAGCCCTGCCCCTTGAGCTCCTGCAGCTGCAGGGTGCAGGCCCGAGGGCTGTAGCTAAAGCCAGGTGCAAGCAATAGGAGGTGCCGGACGCAGCCCTGCTCAGCGGTCACGTGCCACTCAGACGTGGCCTCTGGGATCATTTTCTATATATTATGAAGTTTGGACACCTTAAAAAACCTTCCTGACTGGGGAGAGGTACCCCTCCCAGTCTGGCCAATTCTCAGCCAAGGGCTCAGCCCCAAGCACACCTGCAAGGCGCAAACCAACCCAGCCAGAGCCAGACCTTCTCTGTCTGGCCCGTCTATGCACCTAGAACTACATTCCTCTGCCTGAATTGTCGCGGGGCCAGGGGCCAGGCAAGTAGGGGTGCTGCATAGCTCACTCTGAGCTCACTGAGATTATTCAGACTGGCTGGGGTCGCCCTGCCCTGCCCTACCTACCCAAGGAAACTGCATGAAGCCTCTGGCTTCGGCTCTCCTCTCCTGTCCTCTGCCTTCTGCCCAGCCTGGCCCTATCTGTGTTCCTGACTGAGTGCTGTCCCTCCTGTCTCGGGGACATGGAAGATATTCCTGGGCTGCTTCTGTGTCAGCTTTGGTGGCCGTACCAGACTGACCATCACATAAAAACAAAGAACAGGGGGCCTAGTGGGTTTCCATGGAGTTTTAGGGAAAAACAACAAAAAAAGTATGATCCTCCCATGATTAACTGTGTGGGAAACATTCCTGAAGTATTTCCATTAAAAGTCTTAAGGGGAGAAAGTATCTGTCACTGGCCCCAGGTTCCAGACTCTGGGTTTGCCGGGAATAGAAGCTCTGTTTCCCGTGAGCTGGGATGGACAGGGACACGATTGGGATTCATTTTTCCTTGTCTGCTGCCAACAAGGGTTGTGTTTGGGGACATGGCCGGGGACATCACAGCCGGGGATGACGGTGTTCCCAGGACAGGCAGGGTGCAGAGGGAAGGGGGGGGCACGAAATCGCTCCTCTTCACCAAATCACTCGTGTCTGGAACTCTAAAGAGACAAGATCAGAAAAATGTCACCAAAGTGGGGACGAAGGGGATTCTGACCTACACCACACACTGTGACTTTGGGCATTAGGAAGGTGATTTGCGGGTGTTTTTTGCATGCCTCATGTATTACATTCCTGTGTACTCAGATTAACCGTGCCCCAGCCTTGAGGCTTTGGATCTCACGGATCCAAATTATGAATCCAGAACTTAGGTGACTGTTTGCCTTCCAAGTGACTACATTCAGGGCATCAGACATTCGGCGCCTGCCCGGGGATGTGGCACAAGTTCTGGATTGGGAGGTTCGGCAGGTGCTGGAAAATCCCATCACACGGACACCTCCTCAGGGCCGGTATTTTCTTCCGACTTCTGAAGCTGAGAGGTCCTTGATCACTGCACCAAGCAGCTCCCACCTTCTGAATCCCATTAAGAGAAGATTTGAAGGACCAGGTGTGGGAACACGCCAGGCAGCAGGCTGTCCAGGGGCGCAGGCCGTCCTGCAGCAGGCTGGGGTGGAGAGGGGCTGGGGGCCGGCTGGCGGGTGGGCAGGTGGGCTGGCGGGCGGGCAGGTGGGCTGGTGGCTCTTGCTCTGCTCCAATTGGCTTCCCACAAGCCTTTCCTAGGGACACAAGCCTAAGGAACATAACGCAGAACCCACCTCCCGTAGACACGCAGTCACTTTCCAAAACAGGGATGCATGGCTCCATCAACCCTCAAGGTCGTTAGCGATAGAAATGCCTCCGAGTCCCTGCATCGTCCGCGCCGGCAAGGAACAGACACGTGTTTCTTCACCAACAGGACCCTGTGGATCCGTGCGCCCACGGAGATCTACAGGCAGAGGTTAGAGCGCACGTGCGAATTCTGTCCCCGCCACCCCAGACGTGCGAGGCACACTCTCATGGGCTCTGAGGGCCAAATGAGATCATCCACGAGCCCGAGGAGTGTCTTCACGTTCACAGGGCCTGGCATGGGCCAAAGGCAACATGACTGTCAATGATGCCATCATCAGTACTCATGTCAAAGCTCCAAGGACGCATTTGCCTTCAGAACCAAGAGGACCTTGAACTATGGAGACACACGAACTGATCCTAGAATTGATTATACCGTTGACCCCTGAACCACACAGGCCGGAGTTGCATGGGTCCACTTGTGTGTGGATTTTTTAAATAAATACGGTACAGTCCCGTAAATGCATCCTCTCTTCCTTACGATCTTCCCAGTGACATTTTCTCTTCTCTCGCTTACTTTATTCTAAGAATATAGTATATGATATATATAACATATAAAATATGTGTTAATTGACTGTTTATGTTTTTGGTAAGGCTTCCCGTCAACAGCCTATTAGCAGTTACGTTTTTGAGAAATCAAAAGTTGTACGTGCATTTTTGACTGCGCCGGGGGGGGGGGTCCATGCCCCTAACCTCCGTGTTGTTCAAGGTCAACTGTCTGTACATAATTACATACATGTGCATATGTACACATATAGACAGAGACAGCGTCAGAGACAGAGAGAGTAGGAGACAACTGTAGAGTCCCGGCAGCCAATTCTGGCTCCAAACATGACGCACGTTCACATTGACCATAATCAGATTCATCTGCAGACATATGGTCCCTAGAAACATATGGTCTCTAGAAAACTACAGGAAAATAAGTAGACCCGTGTGTAAGCATGAGCTACTGAAGAGACCACTCTTGGATTTGTACTAACATCTTATCCTTAGTCTCACGTGCCAAGACGATGTGGACGGTGGCCGGAGCAGTGGGTCCACTCCAGCACCGTGGGTCTGCTGTGCACGCACATACCCATCTACGCACATGTGCACGCATCCAGTGGCTCCAGATATTCTTGCCTGAATTGCACAAATCCTCAGGAAGTCAATAATGGAACCAGAAATTAATTTTCCTATTTTCCAAGGAGACTTGGACCCATGAAACAGTAACGGGGTTGTCAGCACAGCAAATGCCAGAGACTCTTCCCCAAAGGAAAGAAATGGTATTTCCCTGAGTCCTGAGGGAAAAGACCTCCTCACTCGACACAATTTCCCTGCCCTGGCCCCTCATGTCGGGAGGACTAAATGCAGATACTCTGAGACGGAGCAGAATAAACACATTCCCAACAGCAAATGGCACTCATGGTTCGCGGCTACTTGGGATCCCGGCCGGCTCCCCTCCTAATTTGGGGGCCGTCCCATCCCAGCCAATTCCCCTCCTGATCTTGGGGGCTGTCCCCTCAAGCTCCCCACTCAGGGCACCTGGAGGTTAGGGGGTCCCTGGAGCCCAGGGGTCAGAGGCTGGGAGAGCCATGCTGTACCCCACACTCCCTCCTCTTCTAGGGGTGCTCCTGCTCACCATGTTATCAATATCAACAACCACAGATTATCATATGCACTGACTCTGGAAAACGAGAGACATGAAGTTAAAAAAGCCAAAGAACAAAGCCCTAAGAATAAGCACTCCATGGACGCAATGGGCTTTTCTTCAAAACTATGTTGAATATCAGGGAAAGACCTACAGGGCCACCAGTCAAAGGACGATGGACGGGCAGAGCCGGCACCGAGGTGCGCGGGGCCGGGAGAAGCGCGGGCAGAGCAGGGCATGGAGAACCACAGATTTCGGGGTCAGGGACCCCGGGGGGACCCGGCACCGGGCTCCTGGAGGCACCCACCCGAGTTCCACGGGAAGTGCCTTACAGGGAGAGAACCCATCTGTAAGGCAAGAGAGAAAAGGCTGGTTTGACTGTTCCTCATTGAACACTGTGTTAATTGTACCCCTTGGGACGTCTGGGTGGCTCAGTTGGTGAAGCATCTGCCTTTGGCTCAGGTCACGATCCCAGGGTCCTGGGATCAAGTCCCACATCAGGCTCCTTGCTCAGCAGAAGTCTGCTCGTCCCTCTGTCTGCCACTCCCCTGCTCCTGCACTTGTTTGCTCTATTAAATAAATAAAATTTTTAAAAAATTGCACCCCTTGTGTGGGCGGCCCGCGCTCCTGGAGTATTTACTGAAACAAAACATACCTCCTTTCCTGATCACTGCAGTCTGCTCATTACGGACAGCTCTATCTGAAGAGGGGCGTGGGACTTTCTGTCAGTATTTACCTGCTTCCCCGTACATGTGAGCATGGAGTCCTCTCACTGGAGAACAGGAGGGGCCCCAGCGGAGCACAGGACTCACTGGTTAGCCTTTGGAGAATGTGTCTGGCAGTCGCTGGGAGTAAAGGTGTCCTCGATTGAAAGTCAGAGCCAGAGGGGGCTGTGGCGTCTGGGGCCGGAGGGCAGCGTCCAGGCTAAGATGGACTCCGCAGCATAGGAGGGCAGCTTGCACACGCGCACACACACGCACACACATGCACACACGCACATGTCCACACACGTCATGAAGAGCCAGCACCCCAAGGGTGGGGACAGCTGACCTCCGCCTTCACGCCTCTCATCAACCTGAGATGTAAGAACCATTCTTCCCATTTAGAAAAAAAATGAATAACTACAATAAAAGTTATTAAGTTCAGAGAAGGTGTGTAAGTGTTCCCAGAACCACAGTGTATTAGAGGAAACAATCTGAATTAGATCCTCCGGATCTGAAGCCCGGTTTCCCAGGCCTGAGTGTCCTCTGCGGCTCACGCAATGCACACAGGGGCCCAGGGGCCGCACTGCCATCAGCTCCCCCATGAGCAAGCAAGCGTGCACCCCCGGGGTCTCCCAGGAATGAGGGTGCCTCCCAGCAGGCCAGGGCAGCACCGTCACGTGGGCCAGGCCGCCTGAACCTGCAGGGGACCCTGGGCACGGCGCAGCACCCTATGCCTATGTTTCTCGTGAGAACACGTAACATGCCCACCTCGTGGTGGAAAGTTCCCTGAGGACGCCGCCGCAAACATACACCATCCTGTGACCGCGCGTGAGGGGTGGCGCCCAGCCTGGGTGAGCCAGGCCAGCGAGGGCCTCGGACGCAGCCTCTCACCCAGACGACAAGGCGCAGGAGAGCGGACACATCCCTGTCCATCTCGCTCTCCGCCTCCGGCCAAGATCGCGGAGCCAGCCCCGCCGCGGGGTGGACCGGGTCCTCCTGTCTGTGGGGCTGGAGCATGCGCACAGCAGCCCTGCCCCGTGGGCAGTGGGAGC